>NC_088399.1:90274802-90312302 GCF_034236695.1 Oncorhynchus nerka | reverse complement strand
AGGAGGGTTGGACAGTGAGGAGGGTTGGACAGTGAGGAGGGTTGGTCAGTGAGTCTACAGGAACCTACAATAGAACACCGTAACAAGTGAATGTCCTGTCTGACAGAGCAAACACCTCAATAGATGTCATCGCTCACACATCACACAAGCACACTCAATTATAGACAGGCCTTCCCATGGACGGATGGCGTGTTGTAAGAGCTGTGAAGCGGCTCGGGCCCCCGAGGCCCCTAGAGAAGGACCTGAAAATGGATTATACAGGTTTCATCTACACTATTCACTACAGTATTCAAACTCACATCTAGCCTGGCACGGATTACTCCTCTTCCTCATTCTCAACCAGTGAAGGGGAAAGACCACGTCGTTAAGACCTCCTCAGTGTAGAACCCTGTAGCAGCGTGGAAACAATACTCCGCATTACCATTCCATTCAAATATGTTGAAAAAAAGTTTGGCTAGATCATATAATGTGTAATCTGTGCTGTTTATACTCTGGACCCCAGACAAACACAAGAGTCCTGAGGTAGCAAGTGAATCTAATCACACAGATCATGGGAATATTATGTTGCCCTCTACAGAGAACAACTTATGTTAAATCAGGTGGATAATTCACTTACGTCTATTAACTTTCTACTCAAGAAAGAAACATTTAAAAAACCCGTATCGCTTCTCTTCACGGGAGAGAGTGATCGACCATAAGCAGCTAGTGGACAATACAGCTGGTGTGTGTGTGTGTGTGTGTGTGTGTGTGTGTGTGTGTGTGTGTGTGTGTGTGTGTGTGTGTGTGTGTTCATTCTAAGAAAACTGCAAGTATTTACCAGCAGATGTATGCTTATTTATTTTTTTCAGCGTCAAATCAATTTGACATAAGTTGTTCTCTGCAGAGGGCAACATGGTATACCCATGAGCTGTGTGATTTGATTCACTTGTTACCTTAGGACTGTTGACTGCAGCATCCATGGTCTCCACCACTAGAGGGCGACAGGAGGATTCACAGGACAATGAGTGCTGTGGGGTGGTGATCACAGGCGGTGTCTGCTCTGCTCTGGTCTATCAACCTGGCTCAGGCTATTCTATGAGAGAGAGAGAGAGAGAGAGAGACGCAGAGAGAGAGAGAGCGAGAGAGAGAGAGAGAGGGAAAGAGAGAGAGAGACACAGAGAGAGAGAGAGAGAGAGAGAGAGAGAGAGAGAGAGAGAGAGAGAGAGAGAGAGTGAGAGAGAGAGAGAGAGAGAGAAGGAAAGAGAGAGAGAGACACAGAGAGAGAGAGAGGGAAAGAGAGAGAGAGACGCAGAGAGAGAGAGGGAAAGAGAGTGAGAGAGAGACAAAACATACATCAAAGGCATGAACCCTTCATTGGACAAGTTCACCTCTGTACACGAAGAAGCCAGTCTCACTGCTACCATCACCCTGCTGCATCCCCACTGTCTCCCAGAAGAAGAAGCCAGTCTCACTGCTACCATCACCCTGCTGCATCCCCTGTCTCCCAGAAGAAGAAGCTAGTCTCACTGCTACCATCACCCTACTGCATCCCCTCTGTCTCCCAGAAGAAGAAGCCAGTCTCACTGCTACCATCACCCTGCTGCATCCCCACTGTCTCCCAGAAGAAGAAGCTAGTCTCACTGCTACCGTCCCCTGCTGCATCCCCTCTGTCTCCCAGAAGAAGAAGCCAGTCTCACTGCTACCATCACCCTGCTGCATCCCCACTGTCTCCCAGAAGAAGAAGCCAGTCTCACTGCTACCATCACCCTGCTGCATCCCCTCTGTCTCCCAGAAGAAGAAGCTAGTCTCACTGCTACCATCACCTGCTGCATCCCCTCTGTCTCCCAGAAGAAGAAGCTAGTCTCACTGCTACCATCACCCTGCTGCATCCCCACTGTCTCCCAGAAGAAGAAGCTAGTCTCACTGCTACCATCACCTGCTGCATCCCCTCTGTCTCCCAGAAGAAGAAGCTAGTCTCACTGCTACCGTCCCCTGCTGCATCCCCTCTGTCTCCCAGAAGAAGAAGCCAGTCTCACTGCTACCGTCCCCTGCTGCATCCCCTCTGTCTCCCAGAAGAAGAAGCTAGTCTCACTGCTACCGTCCCCTGCTGCATCCCCTCTGTCTCCCAGAAGAAGAAGCTAGTCTCACTGCTACTGTCCCCTGCTGCATCCCCTCTGTCTCCCAGAAGAAGAAGCCAGTCTCACTGCTACCGTCACCCTGCTGCATCCCCTCTGTCTCCCAGAAGAAGAAGCCAGTCTCACTGCTACCGTCCCCTGCTGCATCCCCTCTGTCTCCCAGAAGAAGAAGCCAGTCTCACTGCTACCATCACCCTGCTGCATCCCCTCTGTCTCCCAGAAGAAGAAGCCAGTCTCACTGCTACCGTCACCCTGCTGCATCCCCTCTGTCTCCCAGAAGAAGAAGCCAGTCTTACTGCTACCATCACCCTGCTGCATCCCCTCTGTCTCCCAGAAGAAGAAGCCAGTCTCACTGCTACCGTCACCCTGCTGCATCCCCTCTGTCTCCCAGAAGAAGAAGCCAGTCTCACTGCTACCATCACCCTGCTGCATCCCCTCTGTCTCCCAGAAGAAGAAGCCAGTCTCACTGCTACCGTCCCCTGCTGCATCCCCTCTGTCTCCCAGAAGAAGAAGCCAGTCTCACTGCTACCGTCCCCTGCTGCATCCCCTCTGTCTCCCAGAAGAAGAAGCCAGTCTCACTGCTACCATCACCCTGCTGCATCCCCTCTGTCTCCCAGAAGAAGAAGCCAGTCTCACTGCTACCGTCCCCTGCTGCATCCCCTCTGTCTCCCAGAAGAAGAAGCCAGTCTCACTGCTACCGTCACCCTGCTGCATCCCCTCTGTCTCCCAGAAGAAGAAGCCAGTCTCACTGCTAAACAAGCCAACTTTTAGGAATATATTTTAGAAGGTTTTTTTTATTCCCTCAACATCTCCTGCTCAGGTTCAGGACAGTTCTAGTGGCTCATTAATTAAACAGTAGGGAAAATTAAATGGTCATTTTTAGCTACTCAAACGCCATTACAGACGCAATGAATCAAGTCTCGTTCTCTCTTTCTCTGTGATTGTGTTTTGTAAAGACTATTAGGTTAACTAAATAAAGACTATTAGGTTAACTAAATAAAGACTATTAGGCTAACTAAATAAAGACTATTAGGATAACTAAATAAAGACTATTAGGTTAACTAAATAAAGACTATTAGGTTAACTAAATAAAGACTATTGGTTAATAAAGACTATTAGGTTAACTAAATAAAGACTATTAGGCTAACTAAATAAAGACTATTAGGCTAACTAAATAAAGACTATTAGGCTAACTAAATAAAGACTATTAGGCTAAATAAAGACTATTAGGCTAACTAAATAAAGACTATTAGGCTAACTAAATAAAGACTATTAGGCTAACTAAATAAAGACTATTAGATTAATTAAATAAAGACTATAAATAAATAAAGACTATTAGAACTTAATAAAGAAATAAAGACTAGGCTTAGACTATTAGGCTAATTAAATAAAGACTATTAGGTTAACTAAATAAAGACTATTAGGTTAACTAAATAAAGACTATTAGGTTAACTAAATAAAGACTATTAGGTTAACTAAATAAAGACTATTAGGTTAACTAAATAAAGACTATTAGGTTAACTAAATAAAGACTATTAGGTTAACTAAATAAAGACTATTAGGTTTACTAAATAACGTGAGATGTGGAATCCTCTGGGTTTCCTATGTGGCTGTCTGTGTTTGCAAATTCCTTTTTTTTGGAGGGGAACCAAATTACATAGACATTTCTCTCTAGTTTACATATCTCTCTGTCTCTTGACAAATCCAACCCAGTAACCCAGCAGTGTGTAGCTCACACACACAACGTGTAAAAGGGGTAAGGAGCACTAAATCATGCCGGTGTGACGGTGGGACTCAAGAAATACAAAATATTGTCAACAGAGCTTTCATGTGCTGTATAAAATTATTAAAAAGCTCTCAAACAGTCTTAAAATGTGAATTAATCAAATCTGCAGAGAGAATATACTTCGTATGTATACCTTTTTCATTTCTTCCTCCCATGTGCAGAGTTTGTTCAGGGAATATCCAACTGTCACTTGTGTTTACTACACCATAGTTACCATCCAGATTTGGTAAGAACAATGTTCGGATATTAGAGTGCCACGTCTCTCACGGATAAAGAGATTACGCTCCAAACATCAATATCCTGCAAGCCTCTCGTATGGGGTAAAGCAGATTTTACCCAAGCCAGTATAGCATAGTCTACCTCATTCCCAGAGACTCTCGTATGGGGTAAAGCAGATTTTACCCAAGCCAGTATAGCATAGTCTACCTCATTCCCAGAGACTCTCGTATGGGGTAAAGCAGATTTTACCCAAGCCAGTATAGCATAGTCTACCTCATTCCCAGAGACTCTCTATACCTTCATATAATAAGGATACCCTTCCATTTAGGACTAAAAGCATCTGAATGAGATCTCTGTGCATTATGGGAATGAAGAGTAGCCTGCATTAGGAAAACGATGACAGTAGCGTCAGTCAAAACTCTTCAGTCTTACCAAACAGTAAATACATTTCCTACTGACTGGGCTGCTCAATATTATGTGATTCAAGTATTCATACCTCTTGACTCATTCCACATGTTGTTGTTTTACAGCCTGAATTCAACATGGATGAACTTTGTGTTTAATCTCACCCATCTACACACAATACCCCCATGATGAAGTGAACGTTGTGTTTAATCTCACCCATCTACACACAATACCCCCATGATGAAGTGAACTTTGTGTTTAATCTCACCCATCTACACACAATACCCCCATGATGAAGTGAACGTTGTGTTTAATCTCACCCATCTACACACAATACCCCCATGATGAAGTGAACGTTGTGTTTAATCTCACCCATCTACACACAATACCCCCATGATGAAGTGAACGTTGTGTTGTTGTTGAAATGTTTACACATTTATTGAAAATGAAATAAATAAATATCTCATTTACATAAGTATTCACACCCAATACTTTGTAGAAGCGCCACTGGCAGTGATTACAGCTGTGAGTCTTTCTGAGCGTAGCCGTGGGGAGAAGGGGTACTGGACCTTAATAGTCCTGTATTAGTGGGCCGATATAGAGGTCTGGGGCGTCAGCACGGGCATAAATGTTATGTGCAGTTTCAGGTTGTTAATTGGTCGTTGATCATTGTTAGATGAGTCTTGCCATAGATTTTCAAGCCGATTTAAGTCAAAACTGTAACTAGGTTCACTTCAACATTCAATGTCGTCTTAAGCAACTCCAGTGTATATTTGGCCTTGAGTTGTGGACTATTGTTCTGCTGAAAGGTGAGTTTGTCTCCAAGTGTCTGTTGGAAAGCAGACTGAACCAGGTTGTCCATCTAGGATTGTGCCTGTGCTCAGCTCTATTCCATTTATTTTTATCCTAAAAAACATGATCAGGGATATGTTCTACTATCAAATCAAATCAAATGTATTTATATAGCCCTTCGTACATCAGCTGATATCTCAAAGTGCTGTACAGAAACCCAGCCTAAAAACCCCAAACAGCAAGCAATGCAGGTGTAGAAGCACTATATTGTATATCTATATTGTACTATCATTAGCGTGTTAAAGTCAGTCGTACCAGTCATATTTGAGCGTGATTAACATTTTTCTAATCATTCTCAGTGCTTTATTATTCGATTATACATCATTGAAAAAGACGATGGCTGGTTGTTGTGATGCTGTACTGTAACTGATTTGAGAGAGGTATCAGAGCCAGGGATAGAGAGGTATCAGAGCCAGGGATAGAGAGGTATCAGAGCCAGGGATAGGGGTATCAGAGCCAGGGATAGAGAGGTATCAGAGCCAGGGATAGAGATAGAGAGGTATCAGAGCCAGGGATAGAGAGGTATCAGAGCCAGGGATAGAGATAGAGAGGTATCAGAGCCAGGAATAGAGAGGTATCAGAGCCAGGGATAGAGAGGTATCAGAGCCAGGGATAGAGAGGTATCAGAGCCAGGGATAGAGAGGTATCAGAGCCAGGGATAGAGAGGTATCAGAGCCAGGGATAGAGAGGTATCAGAGCCAGGGATAGAGATAGAGAGGTATCAGAGCCAGGGATAGAGAGGTATCAGAGCCAGGGATAGAGAGGTATCAGAGCCAGGGATAGAGATAGAGAGGTATCAGAGCCAGGGATAGAGAGGTATCAGAGCCAGGGATAGAGAGGTATCAGAGCCAGGGATAGAGAGGTATCAGAGCCAGGGATAGAGAGGTATCAGAGCCAGGGATAGAGAGGTATCAGAGCCAGGGATAGAGAGGTATCAGAGCCAGGGATAGAGAGGTATCAGAGCCAGGGATAGAGAGGTATCAGAGCCAGGGATAGAGAGGTATCAGAGCCAGGGATACCAAGTTTCCCTGATCAACCTTGTCATTACATTGGGTGATTGATGCTTGGATGCGCAGAAGTGCCACGTTCAACTACTATACACACGACAGGACTATGTCCCAGTTAATTGGTTCATAATTTGCAGTGTTCTCTAGTCGTCATTGGCGTTCTTACTCTATTATATAGATTGAAGAAACATGGGAGGTGGAGAGAGACTCAGCGGGATACTTAACAAAATATCTTGTGGAATAATCTCCTTGTGAAATGTAATTATGGCGTCATAGAAATGGGGATTTAGCGTGTTTAGAAATGCCTAATTATGTATGGTCCTACTGCAAAGCTCAGCAGAAAACATTTCCCAGATAAACAATAACATGAGTAACAGTCGATGTCAAAGTTAGTTTAGCAGAGCGCTAATTCAAAATATCTGAAAACAAAAATAAAATCCCACAATCCATTGCAATATTACTGAAGATATAATATTTCTAAATGGTTTCGGTGTATTCACTGAATGTCAACGGTACATTAGAGCATGTTGGTGCATATTTCAAATAGGTTTAGTGTCTTCCAAGATACATCAACGTGTTGTGTGACTGTTTTATCCTCTTGGTGACAATGGTCATCATTTTACGCCAGGGTCACATCTCATGTGTGTGTGTGTGTGTGTGTGTGTGTGTGTGTGTGTGTGTGTGTGTGTGTGTGTGTGTGTGTGTGTGTGTGTGTATGTGTGCGTGTCTGTGTGTGTGTGTGTGTGTGTGTGTGTGTGTGTGTGTGTGTGTGTGTGCCTGTCTGTGTGTGTGTGTGTGTGTGTGTGTGTGTGTATGTGTGTGCATGTGTGTGTGTGTGTGTGTGTGTGTGTGTGTGTGTGTGTGTGTGTGTGTGTGTGTGTGTGTGTGTGTGTGTGTGTGCCTGTCTGTGTGTGTGTGTGTGTGTGTGTGTGTGTGTGTGTGTGTGTGTGTGTGTGTGTATGTGTGTGTGTGTGTGTGTGTGTGTGTGTGTGTGTGTGTGTGTGTGTGTGTGTGTGTGTGTGTGTGTGTGTGTGTGTGTGTGTGTGTGAGAGAGAAAACCCATTGGCTGGTGAATACTTCCTCTGGGGAATATTTTAATGCATTATCTTATTTTGCCCAATTAGCTTTTTACTCTTCAGTGGGGTAATGTGAGTGTAAGTCCTGGAGCTGATTGAAATGCAGTACCATAGCCAGACTGTTCTCTAGACGGAGCTGAAACCCCTGGAGCTTAAACCTGTCAATCACAGCCTGAGAACACAACCAACTCACTCACTGAGAAGCACTGCTTAAAATAACAGGCAACAGTTTTAGTCTTTAGCTGGGTGGTAAATGCTGACCATTTCAGGCCAACAAAGTGGCCTGAAATGTCTCAATTCAGGAGTATATCCTGTACTATGGAATACAGTATATATATCTATATATATCCTATACTGTAGAATAAATCAATCTATATATATCCTGTACTGTGTAGTGTGTGTGTATATATACAGTTGAAGCCGGAAGTTTACATACACTTAGGTTGGAGTCATTAAAACTCCCTTTTCAACCACTCCACAAATTTCTTGTTAACAAACTATAGTTCTGGCAAGTAGGTGAGGACATCTACATTCTGTCTCCTATAGATGAACGTACTTTGGTCCGAAAAGTGCAAATCAATCCCAGAACAACAGCAAAGGACCTTGTGAAGATGTTGGAGGAAACAGGTACAAAAGTATCTATATCCACAGTAAAACTAGTCCTATATCAACATAACCTGAAAGGCCGTTCATCAAGGAAGAAGCCACTGCTCCAAAACCGCAATAGAACTACGGACTACGGTTTGCAACTGCACATGAGGACAAAGATCTCACTTTTTGGAGAAATGTCCTCTGGTCTGATGAAACAAAAATACAACTGTTTGGCCATAATGACCATTGTTATGTTTGGAGGAATAAGGGGGAGGCTTGCAAGCCGAAGAAAACCATCCCAACCGTGAAGCATGGGGTGGCAGCATCATGTTGTGGGGGTGTTTTGCTGCAGGAGGGACTGGTGCACTTCACAAAATAGATGGCTTCATAAGAAAGGACAATTATATGGATATATTAAAGCAACATCTCATTATGTGCATATGTGCCTTATTCTAAAATGGATTAAAATGCCCCCCCCTCAATCTACACACAAATACAGTTTAAGTACATTTTTGCAAATTTATTAAAAATAAAACCTGAAATATCATATTTACATAAGTATTCAGATCCTTTATGGAGTACTTTGTCAGCTATTGCAGCATTGAGTCTTATTGGGTATGATGCTACACGCTTGGCACACAGCATGATGCTGCCACCACCATGCTTCATTGTAGGGATGCTATTGGCTAGGTGATGAGCATTGCCTGGTTTCCTCCAGACGTGACACTTGACATTCAGGCCAAAGAGTTCAAATTTGATTTCATCAGACCAGAAAATATTGTCTTAGAGACCTTTAGGTAACTGTGCAAACTCCAAGTGGGCTGTCAGGCATCTTTTACTGAGGAGTGGATTCCATCTGGCCACTCTACCATAAAGGCCGGATGTGTGGAATGCTGCAGAAATGGTTGGCCTTCTGGAAGGTTCTCCCATCTCCCCTAAGGAACTCTGGAGCTCTGTCAGAGTGACCATAGGGTTCTTGGTCATCTCCCTGACCAAGGCCCTTCTCCCTCGATTGCTCAGTTTGTCCGGGCGGACAGCTCCAGAAGTCTTAGTGGTTCCAAACATCTTCCATTTAAGAATGATGGCGGCTTCTTGGGGACCTTCAATGCTGTCGACATCTTTTGGTACCCCTCCCCAGATCTGTGCATCGACACAATCCTGTCTCGAAGCTCTACGGACAATTCCTTTAACCTCATGGCTTGGTTTAAGCTCTGACATGTACTGTCAACTATGGGACCTTAAATAGACAGGTGTGTGCCTTTTCAAAGCATGTCCAATCAATTGAATTTACCACAGGGGGACTCCAAGTTGTAGAAACATCAAGGATGATCAATGGGAACAGGATGCACCTGAGCTCAATTTGAGTCTCATAGCAAAGGGTCTGATTACTTATGTAAATAAGGTAATCATTTTTTTTTTTTTACATTTGCAAAAATGTTTAAAAACCTGTTTTCGCTTTATCATTATGGGGTATTGTGTGTAGATTCATCAGGATTTTTATTTATTTAATCAATTTTAGAATAAGACTGTAACATAACAAAATGTGGAAAAAGGGAAGGGGTCTGAATACTTTCAGAATGCACTGTATACCCTGTACTGTGGAGTATACCCTGTACTGTGGAGTATACCATGTACTGTGGAGTATATCCTGTACTGTGGAGTATATTCTGTACTGTGGAGTATACCATGTACTGTGGAATACATCCAGTATTGTGGAGTATACCCTGTACTGTGGAGTATACCATGTACTGTGGAATACATCCAGTATTGTGGAGTATACCCTGTACTGTGGCGTATACCCTGTACTGTGGAGTATACCATGTACTGTGGAGTATACCCTGTACTGTGGAGTATATCCTGTACTGTGGAGTATACCCTGTACTGTGGAGTATACTCTGTACTGTGGAGTATACCCTGTACTGTGGAGTATACCATGTACTGTGGAATACATCCAGTATTGTGGAGTATACCCTGTACTGTGGAGTATACCCTGTACTGTGGAGTATACCATGTACTGTGGAGTATATCCTGTACTGTGGAGTATATCCTGTACTGTGGAGTATATCCGGTATTGTGGAGTATACCCTGTACTGTGGAGTATACCCTGTACTGTGGAGTATATCCTGTACTGTGGAGTACACCCTGTACTGTGGAGTATACCCTGTACTGTGGAGTATACCCTGTACTGTGGAGTATATCCTGTACTGTGGAGTATACCATGTACTGTGGAATACATCCAGTATTGTGGAGTACACCCTGTACTGTGGAGTATACCATGTACTGTGGAATACATCCAGTATTGTGGAGTATACCCTGTACTGTGGAGTATACCCTGTACTGTGGAGTATACCATGTACTGTGGAGTATATCCTGTACTGTGGAGTATACCCTGTACTGTGGAGTATACTCTGTACTGTGGAGTATACCCTGTACTGTGGAGTATACCCTGTACTGTGGAGTATATCCTGTACTGTGGAGTATACCCTGTACTGTGGAGTATACTCTGTGCTGTGGAGTATACCCTGTACTGTGGAGTATACCATGTACTGTGGAATACATCCAGTATTGTGGAGTATACCCTGTACTGTGGAGTATACCCTGTACTGTGGAGTATACCATGTACTGTGGAGTATATCCTGTACTGTGGAGTATATATCCTGTACTGTGGAGTATATCCGGTATTGTGGAGTATACCCTGTACTGTGGAGTATACCCTGTACTGTGGAGTATATCCTGTACTGTGGAGTACACCCTGTACTGTGGAGTATACCCTGTACTGTGGAGTATATCCTGTACTGTGGAGTATATCCTGTACTGTGGAGTATATCCTGTACTGTGGAGTATACTCTGTACTGTGGAGTATACCCTGTACTGTGGAGTATATCCTGTACTGTGGAGTATACCCTGTACTGTGGAGTATACCCTGTACTGTGGAGTATACCCTGTACTGTGGAGTATACCATGTACTGTGGAATACATCCAGTATTGTGGAGTATACCCTGTACTGTGGAGTATACCATGTACTGTGGAATACATCCAGTATTGTGGAGTATACACTGTACTGTGGAGTATACCCTGTACTGTGGAGTATACCATGTACTGTGGAGTATATCCTGTACTGTGGAGTATATATCCTGTACTGTGGAGTATATCCGGTATTGTGGAGTATACCCTGTACTGTGGAGTATACCCTGTACTGTGGAGTATATCCTGTACTGTGGAGTATATCCTGTACTGTGGAGTATATCCTGTACTGTGGAGTATACTCTGTACTGTGGAGTATACCCTGTACTGTGGAGTATATCCTGTACTGTGGAGTATATCCTGTACTGTGGAGTATACCCTGTACTGTGGAGTATACTCTGTACTGTGGAGTATACCCTGTACTGTGGAGTATACCCTGTACTGTGGAGTATACCCTGTGGAGTATACTGTGTGAGTATACCATGTACTGTGGAATACATCCAGTATTGTGGAGTATACCCTGTACTGTGGAGTATACCATGTACTGTGGAATACATCCAGTATTGTGGAGTATACCCTGTACTGTGGAGTATACCCTGTACTGTGGAGTATACCATGTACTGTGGAGTATATCCTGTACTGTGGAGTATATATCCTGTACTGTGGAGTATATCCGGTATTGTGGAGTATACCCTGTACTGTGGAGTATACCCTGTACTGTGGAGTATATCCTGTACTGTGGAGTATATCCTGTACTGTGGAGTATACTCTGTACTGTGGAGTATACCCTGTGGAGTATATCCTGTACTGTGGAGTATATCCTGTACTGTGGAGTATACCCTGTACTGTGGAGTATACTCTGTACTGTGGAGTATACCCTGTACTGTGGAGTATACCCTGTACTGTGGAGTATACCCTGTACTGTGGAGTATACCATGTACTGTGGAATACATCCAGTATTGTGGAGTATACCCTGTACTGTGGAGTATACCCTGTACTGTGGAGTATACCATGTACTGTGGAGTATATCCTGTACTGTGGAGTATATATCCTGTACTGTGGAGTATATCCGGTATTGTGGAGTATACCCTGTACTGTGGAGTATACCCTGTACTGTGGAGTATATCCTGTACTGTGGAGTACACCCTGTACTGTGGAGTATACCATGTACTGTGGAATACATCCAGTATTGTGGAGTATACCCTGTACTGTGGAGTATACCCTGTACTGTGGAGTATACCATGTACTGTGGAGTATATCCTGTACTGTGGAGTATATATCCTGTACTGTGGAGTATATCCGGTATTGTGGAGTATACCCTGTACTGTGGAGTATACCCTGTACTGTGGAGTATATCCTGTACTGTGGAGTACACCCTGTACTGTGGAGTATACCCTGTACTGTGGAGTATATCCTGTACTGTGGAGTATATCCTGTACTGTGGAGTATATCCTGTACTGTGGAGTATACTCTGTACTGTGGAGTATACCCTGTACTGTGGAGTATATCCTGTACTGTGGAGTATACCCTATACTGTGGAGTATACTCTGTACTGTGGAGTATACCCTGTACTGTGGAGTATACCCTGTACTGTGGAGTATACCCTGTACTGTGGAGTATACCATGTACTGTGGAATACATCCAGTATGTGGAGTATACCCTGTACTGTGGAGTATACCCTGTACTGTGGAGTATACCATGTACTGTGGAGTATATCCTGTACTGTGGAGTATATATCCTGTACTGTGGAGTATATCCGGTATTGTGGAGTATACCCTGTACTGTGGAGTATACCCTGTACTGTGGAGTATATCCTGTACTGTGGAGTACACCCTGTACTGTGGAGTATACCCTGTACTGTGGAGTATATCCTGTACTGTGGAGTATATCCTGTACTGTGCAGTATACTCTGTACTGTGGTGTATACCCTGTACTGTGGAGTATATCCTGTACTGTGGAGTATACCCTGTACTGTGGAGTATACTCTGTACTGTGGAGTATACCCTGTACTGTGGAGTATGCCCTGTACTGTGGAATACATCCAGTATTGTGGAGTATACCCTGTGCTGTGGAGTATATATACCCTGTACTGTGGAGTATACCCTGTACTGTCGAGTATACCCTGTACTGTGGAGTATATCCTGTACTGTGGAGTATATCCTGTACTGTGGAGTATACCCTGTACTGTGGAGTATACACTGTACTGTGGAGTATACCCTGTTCTGTGGAATATATCCGGTATTGTGGAGTATATCCTGTACTGTGGAGTATACCCTGTACTGTGGAGTATACCCTGTACTGTGGAGTATATCCTGTACTGTGGAGTATACCATGTACTGTGGAATACATCCAGTATTGTGGAGTATACCCTGTACTGTGGATTATACACTGTACTGTGGAGTATACCCTGTACTGTGGAGTATATCCTGTACTGTGGAGTATATCCTGTACTGTGGAGTATATCTGGTATTGTGGAGTATACCCTGTACTGTGGAGTATACACTGTACTGTGGAGTATACCCTGTACTGTGGAGTATACCCTGTACTGTGGAGTATATCCTGTACTGTGGAGTAATCCCGGTATTGTGGGTGTTCTGGGGGATATGAGGACCAGTGGACTTGTGCACCACATACTGTACAGTAGCTGAAAACATTGTCTTGTCCCGAAGATGCCTGCGTTATGAGCTAACATACTGCCAATTCAATTATCATTTGCAGAGTGATTTTATGTTGGAACTTTTCTTTAACAATTTCCGTGAGGAGGAACCTTTAGTTGAATGGAGATGAAGTTACAGCACAATCCACGGGCCACGATCCACGGGCCACGATCTACGGGCCACGATCCACGATCCACGATGCACGGGCCATGATGCACGGGCCGCGATCCATGGGCCAAGGGCCACGATCCACGATACACGGGCCACTATCCACGGGCCACAATCCACGGGCCACGATACAAGGGCCACGATACACAGACTACGATCCATGGGCCACGATCCACGATACACGGGCCACGATCCACGGGCTACGATCCACAGGCCACGATCCACGATACATGGGCCACGATCCACGGGCCACGATCCACGGACCACGATCCATGGGCCACGATCCACGGGCCGCGATACACGGGCCACGATCCACGGGCCATGATCCACGATACACGGGCCACGATACACGGGCCACGATCCACGGGCCACGATCCACGGGCCACGGGCCACGATCCACGGGCCACGATCCACGATCCACGGGCCACGATACACGGGCCACGGGCCACGATCCACGAGCCACGATACACCGGCCACGATCCACGGGCCACGATCCACGGACCACGATACACAGGCCATGATCCACGGGCCACAATACACAGGCCACGATACACAGGCCACGATCCACGGGCCACGATACACAGGCCACGATCCACGGGCCACGATACACGGGCCACGATACACAGGCCACGGGCCACGATACACGGGCCACGATACACAGGCCACGATCCACGGGCCACGATACACGGGCCACGGGCCACGATCCACGGGCCACGATACACAGGCCACGATACACGGGCCACGATACACGGGCCAAGATACACAGGCCACGATCCACGGGCCACGATACACAGGCCACGATTCACAGGCCACGATACACGGGCCACGGTACACATGCCACGATACACGGGCCACGATACACAGGCCACCATACACGGGCCACGATACACGGGCCACGATACACGGGCCACGATACACGGGCCACGATACACGGGCCACGATACACGGGCCACGATACACGGGCCACGATACACGGGCCACGATACACAGGCCACGATACACGGGCCACGATACACGGGCCACGATACACGGGCCACGATACACGGGCCACGATACACGGGCCACGATACACAGGCCACGATACACGGGCCACGATACACGGGCCACGATACACAGGCCACGATACACAGGCCACGATACACGGGCCACGATACACGGGCCACGATACACAGGCCACGATACACGGGCCACCTGCTATGCCGTATTGGAACTCCCATTATTTAAAATGTTCTGGTGCGTTAGTTCACAGCATATCTGTTCAAATTCATTGAAAATACTGTCAACTGCACTCAGTATGAGCAGTCTTCTGAAAGTGTGAACTTTACAGCATCGCATGACAAATTGAGCAAGTGGCAGTCGGTGACATTTAAGATCAGGGAGGATGACCATTTTTGTAAAAAATATAAATAAAATATGAGCATGGCCTTTATTTCTATTACAGCATATTGGATGACTGTCAATCATATTCCATTCACCCAGTTCAATGCAATAGAGATTTAGGCTACTACATGATACTTTAATGTTCCCTGTACCCATCATGAGGTTGCTACAAACTAGCCTATGAATGGAAGTTTACAGCATAGGTGCACAGGTAGAGAGAATGTTGAGTAATCAATGTGACAGACAGTGACACATTCAATACCGCCTTGCACACTCTTGCCTGCATCTAGCTGATCTGTAATCAATAGTCCGACAGTTGCAAATTAGAGTTTCTATTGGACAAATTCAGGTATGTTTATCCCCGTTTTATACCATTTGCTTCCGTTTAAGAAAAGTTTTTCAACAGAATCTGCTAAATGAATACACCCATGATCACTTTCACGCTCATTGTATATTTAATTACTTCTTGCAACTTTCTATGTGCTCTCTTCCTCTCATCTTTTCCATTGTAATGGTTTTCCTGTGGTGAAGTAGAGGAGGACCAAAACGCAGCGTGGTTATATTGATTCATGTTTAATAAAAATAGATAAACATGAACACTACAAAACAATAAACGTGGAAAACCAAAAACAGCCCTATCTGGTGCAAAACACAGAGACAGGAACAATCACCCACCAACACACAGTGAAACCCAAGCTACCTAAGTATGATTCTCAATCAGAGACAACTAATGACACCTGCCTCTGATTGAGAACCATACTAGGCCAAAACATAGAAATACCCCAAAACATATAAAAACAAACATAGACTGCCCACCCAACACACGCCCTGACCATACTAAATAATGACAAAACAAAGGAAATAAAGGTCAGAACGTGACATCCATTTACTTGTGGACTTCAGTGCACAACATATCAGCTGTCTGTGACCAAGTCAAACCTTCATATCATGACCGCTAACCCCTACAAACAGCCTTCATTGTTGTCATAGTCAACATACTAGATCTAACGTGTTAGTAAACCCGCTACAATCACGCAGTACAGTGTACAGTCAGAAAGCAGTTTAGTATTTACACCGGTTGGATAGCCATAGCCAGCTAGCTAACATAGCATCCTTCTCTGTTGGATAGCCATAGCCAGCTAGCTAACATAGCATCCTTCTCTGTTGGATAGCCAGCTAGCTAACATAGCATCCCTCTCTGTTGGATAGCCATAGCCAGCTAGCTAACATATCATCCCTCTCTGATGGATAGCCATAGCCAGCTAACTAACATATCATCCCTCTCTGTTGGATAGCCATAGCCAGCTAGCTAACATATCATCCCTCTCTGTTTGAGCCAGGTGTTTGAGTAGGCTAAACTAGCTAGCTGCATTCGCTACCCTAGTAAAAGTGGAAGTTTATAAAAAAATAACACCAAATATAGCTAGATCTCTCTCTCTCTAACTCGATCCCTCTTACTTGTTAATTTTGGTAGAAATTAAGTTGTATAAAACTGTTAAACTATTGTCTTTCTCTCTGAGTCAACACCTCACCACATTTTATGCACTGCAGTGCTAGTTAGCTGTAGTTTATGGATTCAGTACTAGATCCGTTCTCTGATCCTATGATTGGGTGGACAACATGTCAGTTATTGTCAACTCCACTGCTTTATAGTATACTGAATTGGGCCTCTTATGTGGGTGGTGTGACAGCCAAGTACAGAGTTGTGTCTAGATCAGGGTTGTGTCTAGATCAGGGTTGTCAATATCAGGGTTGTGTCTCTCTATATCAGGGTTGTCTATATCAGGGTTGTGTCTCTCTATATCAGGGTTGTCAATATCAGGGTTGTGTCTCTCTATATCAGGGTTGTCAATATCAGGGTTGTGTCTCTCTATATCAGGGTTGTCTATATCAGGGTTGTGTCTCTCTATATCAGGGTTGTCTATATCAGGGTTGTGTCTCTCTATATCAGGGTTGTGTCTCTCTATATCAGGGTTGTGTCTCTCTATAACAGGGTTGTGTCTCTCTATAACAGGGTTGTCTATATCAGGGTTGTGTCTCTCTATAACAGGGTTGTCTATATCAGGGTTGTGTCTCTCTATAACAAGGTTGTCTATATCAGGGTTGTGTCTCTCTATAACAGGGTTGTCTATAACAGGGTTGTGTCTCTCTATAACAGGGTTGTCTATATCAGGGTTGTGTCTCTCTATAACAAGGTTGTCTATATCAGGGTTGTGTCTCTCTATATCAGGGTTGTGTCTCTCTATATCAGGGTTGTGTCTCTCTATATCAGGGTTGTGTCTCTATCAGGGTTGTGTCTGTCTCTATATCAGGGTTGTCTATATCAGGGTTGTCTATATCAAGGTTGTCTATATCAGGGTTGTCTATACAAGGGTTGTGTCTCTCTCTATACTAGGCTTGTCTATATGAAAGTTCTCTATATCAAGGTTGTCTATATCAGGGTTGTGTCTCTCTCTATACCAGGCTTGTCTATATCAGGGTTGTCTATACCAGGGTTGTGTCTATCTCTATATCAGTGTTGTTTATACCAGGGTTGTGTCTATCTCTATATCAGGGTTGTCTATACCAGGGTTGTGTATATCTCTATATCAGGGTTGTTTATACCAGGGTTGTGTCTATACCAGGGTTGTCTATCTTGTGTCTATATCAGGGTTGTCTATACCAGGGTTGTGTCTATCTCTATATCAGGGTTGTCTATACCAGGGTTGTGTCTATCTCTATATCAGGGTTGTCTATACCAGGGTTGTGTCTATCTCTATACCAGGGTTGTGTCTATCTCTATATCAGGGTTGTGTCTATCTCTATATCAGGGTTGTCTATACCAGGGTTGTGTCTATCTCTATATCAGGGTTGTCTATACCAGGGTTGTGTATATCTCTATATCAGGGTTGTCTATACCAGGGTTGTGTCTATCTCTATATCAGGGTTGTCTATACCAGGGTTGTGTCTATCTCTATATCAGGGTTGTCTATACCAGGGTTGTGTCTATCTCTATATCAGGGTTGTCTATACCAGGGTTGTGTCTATCTCTATATCAGGGTTGTCTATACCAGGGTTGTGTCTATCTCTATATCAGGGTTGTCTATACCAGGGTTGTGTCTATCTCTATATCAGGGTTGTCTATACCAGGGTTGTGTCTATCTCTATATCAGGGTTGTCTATACCAGGGTTGTGTCTATCTCTATATCAGGGTTGTCTATACCAGGGTTGTGTCTATCTTGTCTATACCAGGGTTGTGTCTATATCAGGGTTGTGTCTATATCTCTATATCAGGGTTGTCTATACCAGGGTTGTGTCTATCTCTATATCAGGGTTGTCTATACCAGGGTTGTGTCTATCTCTATATCAGGGTTGTCTATACCAGGGTTGTGTCTATCTCTATATCAGGGTTGTCTATACCAGGGTTGTGTCTATCTCTATACCAGGGTTGTGTCTATCTCTATACCAGGGTTGTGTCTATCTCTATATCAGGGTTGTCTATACCAGGGTTGTGTCTATCTCTATATCAGGGTTGTCTATACCAGGGTTGTGTCTATCTCTATATCAGGGTTGTCTATACCAGGGTTGTGTCTATCTCTATATCAGGGTTGTTTATACCAGGGTTGTGTCTATCTCTATATCAGGGTTGTCTATACCAGGGTTGTGTCTATCTCTATATCAGGGTTGTCTATACCAGGGTTGTGTCTATCTCTATATCAGGGTTGTCTATACCAGGGTTGTGTCTATCTCTATATCAGGGTTGTCAGGGTTGTCTATACCAGGGTTGTGTCTATCTCTATATCAGGGTTGTCTATACCAGGGTTGTGTCTATCTCTATTGTCTATCAGGGTTGTCTATCTCTATATCAGGGTTGTCAGGGTTGTGTCTATCTCTATATCAGGGTTGTCTATACCAGGGTTGTGTCTATCTCTATATCAGGGTTGTCTATACCAGGGTTGTGTCTATCTCTATATCAGGGTTGTCTATACCAGGGTTGTGTCTATCTCTATATCAGGGTTGTCTATACCAGGGTTGTGTCTATCTCTATACCAGGGTTGTGTCTATCTCTATATCAGGGTTGTCTATACCAGGGTTGTGTATATCTCTATATCAGGGTCTATACAGGGGCCAGGGTTGTGTCTATCTCTATATCAGGGTTGTCTATACCAGGGTTGTGTCTATCTCTATATCAGGGTTGTCTATACCAGGGTTGTGTCTATCTCTATATCAGGGTTGTTTATACCAGGGTTGTGTCTATCTCTATATCAGGGTTGTCTATACCAGGGTTGTGTCTATCTCTATATCAGGGTTGTCTATACCAGGGTTGTGTCTATCTCTATATCAGGGTTGTCTATACCAGGGTTGTGTCTATCAGCTATTAAGGTAAGACCCATATGCAGACAATGTCGAATTTCACAATGTTTTAATAATCCAACAGGGCCAGGCAATACACAGGTCAAGACAGGCAGGGGTCAGTAAACCAGAGGTGAGGCAACGGTACCAGACAGCAGACAGGCTCAGGGTCAGGGTTTGTCAGGGGTCAGTAAACCAGAGGTGAGGCAACGGTACCAGACAGCAGGCAGGCTCAGAGTCAGGGTTGGTCAGGGGTCGGTACCAGACAGCAGACAGGCTCAGAGTCAGGGACAGGAAAGGGTTGGTCAGGGTCAGTAAACCAGAGGTATAAATACATAGAACACGGTACCAGACAGCAGGCAGGCTAAGGGTCAGGGTGTCTGGGTGTCTGCTAGGCAAGGTCATTACAATCCAGAGGTGGGGCAACACATATTTAAAATAAAATATGGATACAATTAACCAAAGGTCAAACAATACATCTAAAACAAATGGTGTGTGTTTGGGTGTGTCAGGCAGGCTCAGGGTCAGGGGCAGGCAGAGTGGTCAGGCAGGCAAATATTCCAATAACATGGCTCAGATTCAGGACAGGAAATAATGGTAATTGGGGAGTTAAAACAAAGACAAAACAAATGGAAAATGGGTGATGGCTAATAAGAGCGCTGAACAAGTAGAGGGACAGACTTCGGCGGAAGTCGTGACTGTCCCCAATTATAGTCCTGCTGTTTGCTTTTGGATTTGGGGACTGTGAAGAGACCCCCGATGGCATGTCTTGTGGTTTATATTTGGGGGAGTCTCTGCTGAATATTATTTGATTATGCAGACAATCTGGAATGTTCATTGCAGTAATATTCATGAAAACTAGAAGAGAAGCAATATCTCCTCAACCCTCAACCAGGAAGGATTGGCATTCATGTTGTTGATGTTAGTTCTGTATGTGCGTGTCTCTCTCTTTCTCTCTCTCTCTCTCCGCTGCGAAAACTAAAAGAGATCGTGTCAACTGGGGTGAACATGAAAGATGGCCCTCGACCAGCGGCGTTTCAGCCATGTATTTGATCCTTTCACATGATCGTCATATAAACACATGAGACTCAAATTAGACTGTGTTTTTCCCCTCCCTTTCAGATTCCTCTGACGCTGACGGGCCCTGCCCAGTTGGCGAAGGTTGAAAGACTACAAAAAGGGGTGTAGCGGTCAGCTAGTTAAGTAAGTGGAAAAGCAGAATGGGTATGACCCACACACACACAGTCTTGCAGTTACACACACACGCACACCGACACACAGACTCGCTGTCACAGATCACAGATCACAGAGATGACAAGGAGAGGGGACAGTAAATAAAATAAAAAAATGTATGTCATAAAAATCTGTCTCAGTAAAAGAGCTGGAGGGAGCGTGGGCTAGATGAGGGCGTTGTGTGGCACTCTGCTCCACTGGGCACGGAGCTGGCAGCTGTAGCACAGAGTTACTGATAGCATGCCATCCCTGTCCCTGACCTGAGAAAGAGGAGGTGTCCCTAGCCTGAGAGAGAGGAGATGTCCCTGGCCTGAGAGAGAGGAGTTGTCCCTGGCCTGAGAGAGAGGAGGTGTCCCTAGCCTGAGAGAGAGGAGGTGTCCCTGGCCTGAGAGAGAGGAGGTGTCCCTGGCCTGAGACAGAGGAGGTGTCCCTAGCCTGAGAGAGAAGAGGTGTCCCTGGCCTGAAAGAGAGAGGAGGTGTCCCTGGCCTGAAAGAGAGAGGTGTCCCTGGCCTGAAAGAGAGAGAGATGTCCCTGGCTTGAGAGGAGGTGCTTATTCCAGACACGAAGCAAATCGCTCAAGGCATTTGTGTGTGTGTGTGTGTGTGTGTGTGTGTGTGTGTGTGTGTGTGTGTGTGTGTGTGTGTGTGTGTGTGTGTGTGTGTGTGTGTGTGTGTGTGTGTGTGTGTGTGTGTGTGTGTGTGTGTGTGTGTGTGCCAGCCAGACACACCACACTGTTGCTGTCATCATGATGTAACACATTCTTGTCCACATCGAGACTCCATCCTAATTTGGGCACAAACTCTTTTGTTCTGATCCGCAGGAGAAGGATGCCACACGTTATACCCCTGTCCTCTCTGCTAGTGCCAGGCAGGGGTGGACGGAAACTTGAAACCAGGCATTTCTAACTAACCAGTAAGGCTGTGACTGTTATATCATTTTGTCTGTCAGTTATTCTCATGCAAAAAGACTGCCGGTCTGACAGTAATTTACAGTAATTTACCGTTAATTAACACAAACATGTTTAGCATCTCCGGGCCTCCACGCGTACAAGCCTTTGGAACATCTACATTTAAAAAGTATAATAAATCAATGTAATATACACCATCACAGTAAATCCATTATTTATTTTAGGCAGGTATAAAGAAGCATTATGATATGAAGAAAAAGTATTTCAGAAGAACAGAATATGAGTCTACTGTCTGTTATCTGGCTATGCTCCATGCCATAGGCTGTTGGTTAATTCATTTAGCAGACAAAATATGCTTAGAATCCCGTGCCATTATTTTATATTTTATGATTTTATAATAAGAAGAATATAATTGAACTTAGCTGAATAAAACATAAAATATATTTTTCCCATTCCGGAGCCACACTACACATGAAGTGGTTATGTAGAGCGTACAAGTGGTTATTTGAAACAGGTCCTATAAGCTAGATTTAGAGTTATTTGGCAACTTTACTTGTGAATGATACAAACCTTTAGAATGTCTTTGAAATCAGAACGTGTATGGGCTGCATAATGCGACTATAGACTATTGTTGGTTGCTCTGTTCCTTGCCTCATGCTGCTGTTCTCTCATCAATTGATCATATTTTTCACCAATCAGACTATTCTCAATTAAATCTGGTCTTTACTAAAAAAAATCAGTTTTTTGATTTAGAATGGCCCGTTATCAAATGTGCAGGAACAGGAACAGAAACAGAAACAGAAACAGAAACAGAAACAGAAACAGAAACAGAAACAGAAACAGAACAGGAACAGGAACAGGAACAGGAGCTGGAACAGGAACAGGAGCAGGAGCAGGAGCAGGAACAGGAACAGGAGCTGGAACAGGAACAGGAACAGGAACAGGAGCAGGAGCAGGAGCAGGAACAGGAACAGGAACAGGAGCTGGAACAGGAACAGGAACAGGAGCAGGAACAGGAAGGAACAGGAACAGGAACAGGAACAGGAACAGGAACAGGAACAGAAGCTGGAACAGGAACAGGAACAGGAGCTGGAACAGGAGCTGGAACAGGAGCTGGAACAGGAGCTGGAACAGGAACAGGAACAGGAACAGGAGCTGGAACAGGAGCTGGAACAGGAACAGGAACAGGAACAGGAGCTGGAACAGGAGCTGGAACAGGAACAGGAACAGGAACAGGAGCAGGAACAGGAACAGGAGCTGGAACAGGAACAGGAGCAGGAGCAGGAGCAGGAACAGGAACAGGAACAGGGGGTAAAAGACATGCCATCTGTACGCACTCCAATAGGGAGGCCGCTTTCCTGAACTCACTGAAAGTGGCAGAAATAAAACATCTCCTGAAAAAGCCTATCGGCCCATATCGAGTCTCCCATTCCACTGATTATATCTATAGTGTTGAAACGATGTGTAACGGTGTGCAAATAGTTAAAGTACAAAAGGGAAAATAAATAAACATGAATATGGATTGCATTTACAATGGTGTTCGTTCTTCACTGGTTGCCCTTGTGGTAACAGGTCACAAATCTTGCTGCTGTGATGTCACACTGTGGTATTTCATTTATTTGGTTGCGTCTGTTTGTGTTTGTGAACTTTGTGAAGCTTGCATAGGGGACTCTTCTCCAGGTTTATCTCTCTGTATGTGATGGATTTGTTATGGAAGGTTTGGGAATCACTTCCTTTTAGGTGGTTGTAGAATTTAACGGCTCTTTTCTGGATTTAGATAATTAGCGGTATCGGCCTAATTCTGCACTGCATTCATTATTTTGTGTTTTACATTGTACACAGAGGATATTTTTTGCAGAATTCTGCATGCAGTTGGAAATGAGTTCTTTAAATGATTCAATTATTTTTAGCCAGATCCTAATTGGGAAGTCACATTTTATGATCCTTTTGATGGCATAGAAGGCCTTTCTTGCCTTGTCTCTCAGATCGTTCACAGCTTTATGGAAGTTACCTGTGGCGCTGATGTTTAGGCCGAGGTATAGTTTTTTTGTGTGCTCTGGGGCAACGGTGTCTAGATGGAATTTGTATTTGTGATCCTGGCAATCTCTCTCTGTCTCTCTCATTCTGTCTCTCTCATTCTGTCTCTCTCTCTTTCTTTCTCATTCTGTCTCTCTCATTCTGTCTCTCTCTCTGTCTCTCTCTCTGTCTCTCTCTCTCTGTCTCTCTCATTCTGTCTCTCTCTCTTTCTTTCTCTGTCTCTGTCTCTCTCTCTCTTTCTTTCTCACTCTGTCTCTCTCTCTCTTTCTTTCTCTGTCTCTCTCATTCTGTCTCTCTCTCTTTCTTTCTCTGTCTCTCTCTCTCTTTCTTTCTCACTCTCTCTCTCTCTCTTTCTTTCTCTGTCTCTCTCATTCTGTCTCTCTCTTTCTTTCTTTGTCTCTCTCATTCTGTCTCTCTCTCTTTCTTTCTCTGTCTCTCTCTCCCTCTCTCTCTTTCTTTCTTTCTCACTCTGTCTGTCTCTCTCTCTCTTTCTTTCTCACTCTGTCTCTGTCTCTCTCTCTCTTTCTTGCTCACTGTCTCTGTCTCTCTCTCTTTCTTTCTCACTCTGTCTCTGTCTCTCTCTCTCTTTCTTTCTCACTCTGTCTCTGTCTCTTTCTCTCTCTCTCTCATTCTGTCGCTCTCTCTCTCGGGCTCTCTGTCTGTCTCTCTCTCTCTCACTCTCTCTCTCTCTCTCTCTTTCTTTCTTTCTTTCTTTCTCTCTGTCTCTCTCTGGACTGTGTAATGACTTCCAGAGAGGACAGATCTGATGTCCTCTTTAAAAAAAAAAAGTGTTTAATTATCTTTTTATTATAAAGTTTTTATTTTATTTTAACAGAGGTTACATAGACAACCAAACCAACATGCACCACACTATGTACAATACAAGTAATAAGAATACTGCAAAACATTATGCAAATAGGCAGTCAGAAAATTGAAAAAATCAAGATACAAACATCACAATTATAAAATGGGTCATTTATGAGAGGTTTTCTACATAGGACCACAATGGAGATCAGATTTACCTAAATGTATCAGACTCCTGTCAAATTGAAGTCTCTCTAGGGGTAGAATGGTAGAAGTTTGAGAGAGCCTAATTCTCGCAGATGGTACATTACTTCAGGTGTGACCATAATAACAATATGCAGTAAACAGTAAACACTGGTGGTGAACAGAAGTTCAGAGTCAGGGTCAAACACCGACGTTACAAAAGTAGAGCAACTATAGATTCATTGAAAATGGATGTGTAAATGTGATGTCCTCTTTTAACAAGCCACACTGTCTTTGAAAGCTGCTGTTTGTCTTCCTCAATGTTGGCTTCATTAAATTCGCTGCATGTTTTTGTTGTTGACATATTGGTACATTTCTACTAACTCTTTTCCACTTGAAAGATGATTGGGGGTGGCAGGTAGCCTGGCGGCTAGAGCTGTTGGGCCAGTAACCCGAAAGGTTGCTGGATCAAATCCCTGAGCTGACAAGGTAAAAAATCTGTCGTTCTGCCTCAGAACAAGGCAGCTAACCCACTGTTCCCCGGTAGGCTGCCATTGTCTATAAGAATTTGTTCTTAACTGACTTGCCTAGTTAAATAATAAATAAATAGAATGATGAACCAGCACAGAGAGATTCTAAAGCTGAAATGAATATATTTAAAACTATGGGTTTAACCTAACGGCTTCCAAGAGGACATTTGAAAAATGATATTTAATTCTACTCATCTCTCTATCATAGTGAAGTTGAGTTACGTTGTTTCCTGACACACTATATTTGTGTATTTTAATTGCCAAGCTCTGTAAATATTAATGTCACATTACTGTTTTACTCATCTTAGGTCTGATTCTTTTATGGGTAGGTAAGTGAGGACTGATCACAGTAAATTTGCATGTCCAAAACGTAAATATTAAATGACTGAATATTGATTAATTGATCTCCATGGTTTATGATGGTGGTTTAACCTATTTACAGTACCAGTCAAAAGTTTGGACACACCTACTCATTCAAGAGTTTTTCTAAATGTTTTTACTTTTTTCTACTATTTTCTAGAATAATGGTGAAGAAATCAAAACTATGAAAGAGGCAATGCAAAGAGTGTGCAAAGCTGTCATCAAGCCAAAGGGTGGCTACTTTGAAAAATCTCAAAAATAAAGTATATTTTGATTTGTTTAACACTTTTTTGGTTACTACGTGATTCCATATGTGTTATTTCCTTGTATTGACGTCTTCACTATTATTCTATAATGTAGAAAATTGTCCAAATAAAATCTTTTGACTGGTACTGTATGTTGTTTAATATAGTGTGTTGTCAACAAATCAATCACATTACTCACTGAAATAACTATTTTTAATAAAAAAATATTCTTAGTCCACCATACTTTTTACTGATATATCAACGGTCTGTATGAGCAAAGATTTACAAAATGTTTGCTTTTTATCCTTTTTATATTTTCCTTCTCATCGAGGTCGAGAGACTAGCAGGAATGGTACAATATTAATCCCTTTTACACAGTTAGATATGTATTTCTCTACTAGCAGGAATGGTACAATATTAATCCCTTTTACACAGTTAGATATGTGGTATTTCTTTTACACAGTTAGATATGTATTTCTCTACTAGCAGGAATGGTACAATATTAAACCCTTTTACACAGTTAGATATGTATTTCTCTACTAGCAGGAATGGTACAATATTAAACCCTTTATTTCACAGTTAGATATGTATTTCTCTACTAGCAGGAATGGTACTAGCAGGAATGGTACAATATTAATCCCTTTTACACAGTTAGATATGTATTTCTCTACTAGCAGGAATGGTACAATATTAATCCCTTTTACACAGTTAGATATGTATTTCTCTACTAGCAGGAATGGTGCAATATTAATCCCTTTTACACAGTTAGATATGTATTTCTCTACTAGCAGGAATGGTACAATATTAATCCCTTTTACACAGTTAGATATGTATTTCTCTACTAGTGGTACAATATTAATCCCTTTTACACAGTTAGATATATTTCTCTACTAGCAGGAATGGTGCTCTAATGGTACAATTTAATCCCTTTTACACAGTTAGATATGTATTTCTCTACTAGCAGGAATGGTGCAATGTTAATCCAATATTAACTCACCACAGTTAGATATGTATTTCTGAAATGGTGCAATATTAATCCCTTTTACAGTTAGATATGTATTTCTCTACTAGCAGGAATTATATTAATACCACAGTTAGATATGTATTTCTCTACTAGGGAATGGTACTGACCTTTTCACAGTTTTGTATTTCTCACTAGCCAATATTAATCCCTCTGTTAGATATGTATTTCTCTACTAGCAGGAATGGTGCAATGTTAATCCCTCACCAACTGAATTCCTGCCTATTATCCCACATGGGGACTGATTTTCAGTTTTCAACGTTAGAGTGCCACAACACAGAAGTGTAGCAACCCAACAGGATACAAATGATGTTCATTGATACAGGAGGGCTGGGGGAGTTTGTTTATTTTTTCATATCCACTTCTCAATTAAATTATCAAAAGATGCTCTACCAGTCGGTTGAGAATCAGGTTAAAGGGGTTAAAGGTCATGTGATCTGGCTCGGTCAATAAAATAATACTTTGCCGACTATGTTTTGATTTCAAACTGTCCCAGACCTTTGGAAGTGTTAGTGATAAATGATTTAAGTTGATCTCAAATAATTTCAGAATTCGTCAATGTTCAAAAAAGAGTAGGCTAAACCATCTGTTTCAGATAGTATCGTACTCTAGTTAAAACCACTGTGGTTGTGTTTCATTTTGAGCGGAGTCGAGACAATGGGGCTGTCCCTGCAAAGGTCAAAGGTGATTGGAATCCTTTGCCCCCCCCCCTCACACCATCCATACAAACATACACCCCTATGCACACAAAGACACACACACACACACACAACACAACCCCCGGGCACCCCTCCTTGTCCCCCCTCCCTCCCTCCTGTCGCTCCACTTTGAGACATGTATGTTGTGGGCTTGCCGCTTGCAGTATTGGAGCTGGCCTGGCAGGATAATTGCCTGTTAAAGTGTTTTTAAAGCAGGTGCAGGTCGGCCTCTGCTACCAGATCGTTTGGCCCCTTTCCCCACTACCCCCTCTCCAGGTCTGAATGGCACCTCTGTTCACACACAGGCCACTGCTTTGAAAATAAACCGCCTGCAAAATATTCCAGTTTTTTTTTTCATTGGTGTGTGCTGAGAATTAGAGTCAGGAAGTGACCTGCCACCGCCGTCATTTCTCCTGTTAGTCATTACCGTTACAAATACTGGGACTCGCTCGCTGCTGCTTACAAACTAAATAATATCACCACTAATACCAACCAGTTGAGAAGTTTTTTTACTTGTCTGGCGAGTGAGGTCAAAACAATAGTGCCTTTCTCACTGCTCAGCTCTATAATGTCTCTATAATATGTCATCCTTACAGCTGCTCTGTCATGCCAAGAAACAATTACATGGTATATAAAGACATAATAATGTAATGTTTAGTTCCATGTATTCCATTTAATCACTGTAAATCTAAAAGAAAGTTATCTGAAATGCGCCTCACGTGGAAAGTCATGTCAGGTTTCACAGTGCAATCTGTCTTTTCTAGACATCTCTTGTCCAGCAAGAAGCAAGTTTACAGCATGAGCTAAACGTATAACAAGATAATAAAAAATAAAAAAGAGAAAACACTGTTTAGTAATTATTACTACACTACTACAATTTTAAATGGGCACAATTATACAGAGGTCATAGTAAGCTTGTTAACTTCAATGTTGTTGTTGAATATTTTCTCCACCATCCTACTCAATTGCATAATGTCCTGTTGACTAGTCTTTAAAGACTAAAACATGTTTGCTTTGTCTCAACTTATAATTTAATATAACAGGTTTAATATAACTTATAACTTAATATAATTTAATATGTTTTTGGCCAAGACAACATTTTGTTCTGCTTATCGTTCCAGTCATCTTCCTTCAGGATTTCATTCCATTCCATCCCTATATTTATGTATTTTTTGTAGGTTTTAATTTGTGATTGTAAACAGCATTGACGTAGTCTTCGATGGGTTGTCCAGACTTGAAGAGCTGCTCTCTGTAAAGAGATTGTGGTTTGGTGACCAGACTGTGATTATGATGTCAAACACCATCCCAGAAACAGACGTAACACATCTAGTCCGTTTAGTTCCCCTGTCATTTACAACAACATTGAACAGAAACAAACCAAATGTTTCTCTGATGCAAAGAGGTCACCATTTGATTTGATGAATGTTCCACTAATGTTATGAAACCACTTTTTTTCTCTTTTGGAAATTCAAGAAACTGCACTTTTGTTCAAATGTAAAAGATGGCAAAAAAAAACTGTTAATAATTACTATTTATTTATTTTGTTAAAAAGAAAATCAGAAGTTATATCTAAGTTATTTTGCTGTTGGAGACGCCAAACTCAAACATTCCATGGCATGTAGCCTCTATGTAGCCTCTATGTAGCCTCCATGTTCTATGTAGCTGTTTAAATTGATCTGTTTTACACTGGATTACATTGTTCTGCTGCAACTCCTCACAATAACTTCATGCTGTTTATTTACAATGTGCAACTGGCGTTTTCCGTGCAAACGGGATGAGAGCACGCAGTTCATTCAGCCCAAGGAGCTTGTTTAACATAAACAATCTTTTGATGTGCTCACGCTGGGGTGAGCCGGTTTACCATAGGATTAGCCTTGGGAGTGTGTACAGTAAATTAGTTACATTGTCATGCATTATTAATGACCATATTTACTGTTATGTAGTTATTCTATTGCTGTGATATGAATAATCTACTTTACATATGAATCAATGGTCTGAAATAAAATAATGAATAGTTAATAAGGTAATGAATAGTTAAAATAGCTATTGTTCTTTTTGTTTCTCACTACAAAGCCATATGTCTTTTTTGTAGGTTGTGAACTGGGTTGTTAAATTGTATGGTAGTAGCGGTGTAGCTAACTCCTTAAACACACCACTTGCTGTATGACATACCATCACCACAAATAAATAATGCAACATACACACAAAATGATATTGTCCATGTCTGTTTAAATTGAGTTTAAACTATCACCGTTTTAAAAAGCACCATACTTACGTCATGCTTTGTTACAAATACATGAATAAAACGTACTGTGTACTGTGTACTGTGTACTGTGTACTGTGTACTGTGTGTATTGCATATTGTGAATTGTGTTATGAGAAAAGTGCCTTTTGATGGTTTATATGTTGTCTCACTTTCAGAATATTTACTTAACAACAAAAGATTCAGTGGTATAAAGTACTTAGGTAAAAATACTTTAAAGTACTACTGAAGTATTTTTTTGTGTATCTGTACTTTACTTTACGATTTATATTTTTTGACAACTTGTATTTTTACTTCACTACATTCCTAAAGAAAATATTGTACTTTATACTGATCATGAGAAACAGGATGCACTTGAGTTCAATTTTGAGTCTCATAGCAAAGGGTCTGAAAACATAGGTAAATAAGGTATTTCTGTTTTTATGTCTAATACATTTGCAAACATGTCTTAAAATCTGTTTTTGCTTTGTCATTCTGGGGTATTGAACTCAGGTACATCCTGTTTACATTGATCATCCTTGAGATGTTTCTACAACTTGATTGGAGTCTACCTGTGGTAAATTCAACTGATTGGACATGATTTGGAAAGGCACACACCTTTCTATATAAGGTCCCACAGTTGACAGTGCATGTCAGAGCAAAAAACAAGCATTGAGGTCAAAGAAATAGTCCGTAGAGCTCCGAAACAGGATTGTGTCGAGGCACAGATGGTATGAAAACATTTCTGCAGCATTGAAGGTCCTCAAGAAGACAGTGGCCTCCATCATTTTTGAATGGAAGAAGTTTGGAACCACCAAGACTCATCCTAGAGCTGGCCGTCCGGCCAAACTGAGCAATCAGGGGAGAAGGACCTTGGTCAGGGAGGTGACCAAGAACCCGATGGTCACTCTGAAAGAGCTCCAGAGTTTCTCTGTGGAGAAGGGAGAACCTTCCAGAAAGACAACCATTTCTGCAGCACTCCACCAATCCGACCTTAATGGTAGAGTGGCCAGATGGAAGCCACTCTTTAGTAAAAGGCACATGACACCCCACTTGGAGTTTGCCAAAGGCACGCAAAGACACCCATACCAGTAGAAACAAGATTCTCCGGTCTGATGAAACCAAGAGTGAATGTCCTTGAGTGGCCCAGCCAGAGCCCGGACTTGATCCCGATCGAACATCTCTGGAGATACATGAAAAGAGCTGTGCAGCGACGCTCCCCATCCAACCTGACAGAGCTTGAGAGGATCTGCAGAGAAGAATGGGAGAAACTCCCCAAATACAGGTGTTCCAAGTTTGTAGCATCATACCCAAGAAGACTTGAGGCTGTAATCGCTGCAAAGGTGCTTCAACAAAGTACTGAGTAAATGGTCTGAATAATTATGTAAATGGTATATTTCATTTTTGTCATTATGTGGTGCTGTGTGTAGAAATGTAATCAATTTTAGAATAAGGCTGTAACGTAACAAAATGTAGAACAAGTCAATGGGCCTGAATACATTCAGAATGCACAGTATATAGCTACACATATTGAATAGTGTATATGAATACTTTCAGAATGCACAGTATATAGCTACACATAGTGAATACTGTATATGAATACATGAACAGTTACAGCTCTGTATCAACCTTTTAAAGGCAAATATTTGAAAAATAACCTATTCAATGATTCACAAAGAACTCACTCACACACACACACACACACGCACACACGCACACGCACGCACACGCACGCGCGCACACACACACACACACACATTTCCCATGGGAGTTGTGTGTCATCCTCATATTCATGGGGTGATACGGGATGACTGATGAAATCATTAGCCTGTAATACAGTCACTCAGGACTAACATACGAAACATAGGCACTCTGCTATTTCCCTACCCTCCACCATGTTGACATACGCTCCTGTGCAGACAGGAACGCCAGACTTGTATAACTGTATCCGTCGGAAGCTCTGTTCTATCCTTTGCTAACTCAGAGTTTCTATACATGAGAGAGAAAGCCACCACTCTCCCTTCCACCTGTCAATCAGAATACACAACAACAGACCGAGCAGCGTGGATGGTGTGCCAGAGTCCAGAGTCCAGAGCCCAGAGTCCAGAGCCCAGAGTCCAGAGCCCAGAGTCCAGAGTCCAGAGCCCAGAGTCCAGAGTCCAGAGCCCAGTCCAGATTCCAGAGTCCAGAGTCCAGAGCCCAGAGTCCAGAGTCCAGAGTCCAGAGTCCAGAGTCCAGAGCCCAGAGTCCAGAGCCCAGAGCCCAGAGCCCAGAGTCCAGAGTCCAGAGTCCAGAGTCCAGAGTCCAGAGCCCAGAGCCTGGGCAGTGTTCCTCAGCAGCCATGTTGAAGCCTGCTGGCCTGCCGTGCATCACATTTTACTGCCAGAACCCAGCTGCTTCATGGAACTTGTAAACATGGTAGTGACTGCAGCAGTGCTGCTGGGCAGACCAGAGGCAGAGACTTCCCCATGATGCTGTGTGTCTGTCTGGGTATGTATGTATGTATGTATGTATGTATGTATGTATGTATGTATGTATGTATGTATGTATGTATGTATGTATGTATGTATGTATGTATGTATGTATGTATGTACGTACGTACGTACGTGTGTGTGTGTGTGTGTGTGTGTGTGTGTGTGTGTGTGTGTGTGACTACATTTTGCTGCACAATAATGCTTTGATTACAGTCAGGTATGCTCTATTGATTAGACCAGCAGTATGGCTCTGTTCACACACAGCTGCCAATGGCCAGTCCATTTTGAAGGAGAGAGAGAGAGAGAGAGAGAGAGAGAGAGAGAGAGAGAGAGAGAGAGAGAGAGACTTACTGGCCTGAGGCCAAACCACGACCAACAACATCGGACACTTTATGGAACAAAAAGCCTTCACTATATCATCCTGGAATATCCAAGGCCTGAGGTCATCTGTCTTTGGCCTAAAGAGCAGGAACCCAGACTTCACCAAAGAAATCGGTAATAATGACATTGTCATCCTGCAAGAAACCTGGTATAGAGGAGACGGACCCACTGGTTGCCCTCTAGGTTACAGAGAGCTGGTAGTCCCATCCACCAAACTACCAGGTGTGAAACAGGGAAGGGACTCAGGGGGTATGCTAATTTGGTATAGAGCAGACCTAACTCACTCTATTAAATTAATCAAAACAGGAACATTCTACATTTGGCTAGAAATTCAAAAGGAAATGATCCTAACAGAGAAAAATGTCCTCCTGTGTGCTTCCTATATCCCCCCACTAGAATCCCCATACTTTAAGGAAGACAGCTTCTCCATCCTGGAGGGTGAAATCAATCATTTCTAGGCCCAGGGACATGTACTAGTCTGTGGCGACCTAAATGCCAGAACCGGACAAGAACCTGACACCCTCAGCACACAGGGGGACAAACACCTGCCTGGAGGTGACAGCATTCCCTCCCACATATGCCCCCCTAGGCACAACTATGACAACATAAACAATAAAAACGGGTCACAACTCCTGCAGCTCTGTCGCACGCTGGGTATGTACATAGTCAATGGTAGGGTTCGAGGGGACTCCTATGGTAGGTACACCTATAGCTCATCTCTTGGCAGTAGTACTGTAGACTACTTTATCACTGACCTCAACCCAGAGTCTCTCAAAGCGTTCACAGTCAGCCCACTGACACCCCTATCAGACTAAAGCAAAATCCCAGTCTACTTAAACAGAGCAATACTCAATCATGAGGCATCAAAGCCAAAGGAACTGAGTAACATTAAGAAATGCTATAGATGGAAGGAATGCAGTTTGGAAACCTACCAAAAAACAATTAGGCAACAACAAATTCAATCCCTTTTAGACAATTTCCTGGGTAAAACCTTCCACTGTAATAGTGAAGGTGTAAACTTGGCAGTAGAAAATCTTAACAGTATATTTGACCTCTCAGCTTCCCTATCAAATCTAAAAATCTCAAATAGAAAACCGAAGAAAATTAACAACAATGACAAATGGTTTGATGAAGAATGCAAAAATCTAAGAAAGAAATTGAGAAACCTGTCCAACCAAAAACATAGAGACCCGGAAAACCTGAGTCTACGCCTTCACTATGGTGAATTAGTAAAACAATACAGAAATACATTACGGAAAAAGAAGGAAATCAACAACAACACAAAGAGTTATCTATCCAAAACGAAGACGTATGGATAAACCATTTCTACAATGATCTTTTTGGCTCTATAACAAAGAACAAACAGCAAAAACATATACATGATCAAATACAAATCTTAGAATCATCATCATAAGGATACAATTTTCACCTAAAATGACAAACCCAAATCTAACTGCCTGTTGCTCAGGACCTGAAGCAGGGATATGCATATTCTTGGTACCATTTGAAAGGAAACACTTTGAAGTTTATAGAAATGTGAAAGGAATATAGGAGCATATAACACAATAGATTTGACAAAAGATAATATAAAGAAAAAAAATCAACCTTTCATTTGTATTTTTTTGTAACAAAAGAGCAGCAGGAGACCCTCCCTCTCACTAATACAGGACACCCTCCCTCTCACTAATACAAGCCCCTCCCTCTAACCAATACAAGCCCCCTCCCTCTCACCAATACAAGCCCCCTCCCTCTCACCAATACAAGCCCCTCCCTCTCACCAATACAAGCCCCTCCCTCTAACCAATACAAGCCCCCTCCCTCTCACCAATACAAGCCCCCTCCCTCTCACTAATACAAGCCCCTCCCTCTAACCAATACAAGCCCCTCCCTCTAACTAATACAAGCCCCCTCCCTCTCACCAATACAAGCCCCTCCCTCTAACCAATAAAAGCCCCTCCCTCTCACCAATACAAGCCCCTCCTCTCACCAATACAAGCCCCTCCCTCTAACCAATACAAGCCCCTCCCTCTCACCAATACAAGCCCCCTCCATCTCAACAATACAAGCCCCTCCTCTAACCAATACAAGCCCCCTCCCTCTAACCAATACAAGCCCCCTCCCTCTCACTAATACAGGACACCCTCCCTCTCACCAATACAAGCCCCTCCCTCTAACCAATACAAGCCCCCTCCCTCTCACCAATACAAGCCCCTCCCTCTAACCAATACAAGCCCCTCCCTCTCACTAATACAGGACACCCTCCCTCTCACCAATACAAGCCCCTCCCTCTAACCAATACAAGCCCCTCCCTCTCAGCAATACAAGCCCCTCCCTCTAACCAATACAAGCCCCTCCCTCTCACCAATACAGGCCCCCTCCCTCTCACCAATACAGACCCTCCTCCCTCTCACCAATACAGGCCCCCTCCCTCTCACCAATACAGACCCCCTTCCTCTCACCACTACAGACCCCCTCCCTCTCACCAATACAGACCCCTCTCCCTCTCACCAATACAGGCCCCCTCTCTCTCACCAATACAGACCCCGCATCCTTCTCACCAATACAGGCCCTCATCCCTCTCACCAATACAAACCCTCATCCTTCTCACCAAAACAGACCCCCCTCCCTCTCACCAATACAGTCCCTCATCCCTCTCACCAATACAGACCCTCATCCCTCTCACCAATACAGGCAACCCTCCCTTTTACCAATACAGCCCCCCCTGGGGTGGCAGGTAGCATAGTGGTTAGATCGTTATGCCAGTAACCTGAAGGTAAAAATCTGTCGTTCTGCTCCTGAGCTAGGCAGTTCCCCGGGGGCCGAAGACGTTCAGAGGGGTTGGGTTAAATGTGAAGACACATTTCAGTTGAATGCATTCAGTTGGACAACTGACTAGGTAACCCCCTTTTCCTCCCTCTCACCAATACAGGCCCCCATCCCTCTCACCAATATAGACCCTCCTCCCTTTCACCAACACAGGCCCCCCCTCTCTCACCAATACATACATCTCCTCCCTCTCAGTAATACAGCCCCCCTCTCACCAATACATACATCTCCTCCCTCTCAGTAATACAGTCCCCCTCCCTCTCATCAATACATACATCTCCTCCCTCTCAGTAATACATCCCCCCCCCTCCCTCTCACCAATACAGGCCCCTCTCACTAATACAGGACACCCCCCTCTCACCAATACAGGCCCCCTCCCTCTCATGAATATAGCCCCCTCTCACCAATACAGGCCCCTCCCTCTCATGAATATAGCCCCCCTCTCACCAATACAGCCCCCTTCTTCTTACCAATAAATACATCTCCCCCCTCTCACCAATACATCCCCCCTTCTTCTTACCAATACAGGCTTTACCTCTGTTTTGTACCTCACCCTCATTCTACTTCATTTGTTTAAAAACAAATGAGAATTTAATTTATCAGACTTATGTGAATAGGCACACTGTTTTCATTACCTGGCCATATGCTCCTGTTTCAGGGCAGGAGAGACGAAGAGGGGGAGAGGGGGAGAGAGAGAGAAACAGAGAGAAAGAGAGAGAGAGTGAAAAAAGGCCAACAAAACGGCTTACCTCTCCCTAAAACAATTTGTTTCCTTCTCGGCAGAGTATTTTTTAACTTGCAAAACCTTGCTGAGATTGTTAGGAGGGAATTGGAGAAGTAGTGACGGCCTGACCTCTAGTTGTCCTGCCATAAACAGTGAATGTGTGCCTCAGATCAATCAGATCATAGTAGAGAGAGAGCTCAGAGGAGAGGAGAAAAGAGAGGCACCAGACTCATACTCCAATGCACACCACAGCCTGCTGGACTGGCTGATTGTTGGACTATATCCCCGGCCTGCTAGACTATATCCCTGGCTGATTGTTAGGCTATATCCCTGGCTGATTGTTAGACTATATCCCTGGCTGATTGTTATACTAAATCCCTGGCTGATTGTTAGACTATATCCCTGGCTGATTGTTAGACTATATCCCTGGCTGATTGTTATACTATATCCCTGGCTGATTGTTAGGCTATATCCCTGGCTGATTGTTAGACTATATCCCTGGCTGATTGTTATACTATATCCCTGGCTGATTGTTAGACTATATCCCTGGCTGATTGTTATACTATATCCCTGGCTGATTGTTATACTATATCCCTGGCTGATTGTTATACTATATCCCTGGCTGATTGTTATACTATATTCCTGGCTGATTGTTATACTATATCCCTGGCTGATTGTTATACTATATCCCCGGCCTGCTAGACTATATCCCTGGCTGATTGTTAGGCTATATCCCTGGCTGATTGTTAGGCTATATCCCTGGCTGATTGTTAGACTATATCCTTGGCTGATTGTTAGACTATATCCCTGGCTGATTGTTAGGCTATATCCCTGGCTGATTGTTAAACTATATCCCTGGCTGATTGTTATACTATATCCCTAGCTGATTGTTATACTATATCCTTGGCTGATTGTTAGACTATATCCCTGGCTGATTGTTAGACTATATCCCTGGCTGATTGTTATACTATATCCCTGACTGATTGTTATACTATAATCCCTGGCTGATTGTTAGGCTATATCCCTGGCTGATTGTTATACTATATCCCTGGCTGATTGTTATACTATATCCCTGGCTGATTGTTAGACTATATCCCTGGCTGATTGTTATACTATATCCCTGGCTGATTGTTATACTATATCCCTGGCTGATTGTTATACTATATCCCTGGCTGATTGTTATACTATATCCCTGGCTGATTGTTAGACTATATCCCTGGTTGATTGTTAGACTATATCCCTGGCTGATTGTTAGACTATATCCCTGGTTGATTGTTAGGCTA
>NC_088399.1:90257302-90269802 GCF_034236695.1 Oncorhynchus nerka | reverse complement strand
GTAGTAATTGTAGTTGAAGTAATAGCATTAGTAGTATTGGTAATAATTGTAGTAGTAGTAGTAGCAGTAGGAGTAGTGGTAGTGGGATTAACATCAGTAGTAGTAGTAGCAGTAGTAGTAGTAGTAGTAGTATTAGTAGTGATTGTTGTCGTAGTGGTAGTAGTAGTAGCAGTAATAGTAGTAGCAGTAGTAGTGAAACCTACAGAGAAATTGCTGGGTTAAAGGGGCAGGTATCACTCCAGGCTACAGCTTGGTTATAGGGGCTGGTCACACAGCAGTCCAGACCTGTTTTCAAATAATGTTTTAAATCATTCAAATACTTTTTGGACTTACTTTAGCCTGTCTGGATTGCGAAATGGGCAGGGTGTCCTCTTTTGCAAATATTCTATTGGTTCCATTGCACCGGCTAAGCTCCGTTACAGTAAGCACAGTATTTCAAATGATGTCGAATAATGTTTATTGACTGTACTAAAGAATATCTCATTACAAAAACACCATAAACAACATGTGTAGTATAATCACTCATACTGTACAGAACTGTGAGGGTTCTAGTTCTCATCAACATGTATAATCACTCATACTGTACAGTACTGTGAGGGTTCTAGTTCTCATCAACATGTATAATCACTCATACTGTACAGTACTGTGAGGGTTCTAGTTCTCATCAACATGTATAATCACTCACATACTGTACAGTACTGTGAGGGTTCTAGTTCTCATCAATATGTATAATCACTCATACTGTACAGTACTGTGAGGGTTCTAGTTCTCATCAACATGTATAGTATAATCACTCAAACTGTACAGTACTGTGAGGGTTCTAGTTCTCATCAACATGTATAGTATAATCACTCATACTGTACAGTACTGTGAGGGTTCTAGTTCTCATCAACATGTATAGTATAATCACTCATACTGTACAGTACTGTGAGGGTTCTAGTTCTCATCAACATGTATAGTATAATCACTCATACTGTACAGTACTGTGAGGGTTCTAGTTCTCATCAACATGTATAGTATAATCACTCATACTGTACAGTACTGTGAGGGTTCTAGTTCTCATCAACATGTATAGTATAATCACTCATACTGTACAGTACTGTGAGGGTTCTAGTTCTCTCTCTCTCCTGCATTTAGCCACAAGTTCTCATCCACATCACATGTCTTCTCTGGCGATGCATCTTGTAAAACATCTTCTGGAAGGTCTAATCCAACCCTGGCAGTCTTCAGGAGAAGTGTCTCCACACCCTGGCAGTCTTCAGGAGAAGTGTCTCCACACCCTGGCAGTCTTCAGGAGAAGTGTCTCCACAACCTGGCAGTCTTCAGGAGAAGTGTCTCCACACCCTGGCAGTCTTCAGGAGAAGTGTCTCCACACCCTGGCAGTCTTCAGGAGAAGTGTCTCCACACCCTGGCAGTCTTCAGGAGAAGTGTCTCCTCACCCTGGCAGTCTTCAGGAGAAGTGTCTCCACACCCTGGCAGTCTTCAGGAGAAGTGTCTCCACACCCTGCCAGTCTTCAGGAGAAGTGTCTCCTCACCCTGGCAGTCTTCAGGAGAAGTGTCTCCACACCCTGACAGTCTTCAGGAGAAGTGTCTCTACACCCTGCCAGTCTTCAGGAGAAGTGTCTCCTCACCCGGGCAGTCTTCAGGAGAAGTGTCTCCACACCCTGACAGTCTTCAGGAGAAGTGTCTCTACACCCTGCCAGTCTTCAGGAGAAGTGTCTCCACACCCTGGCAGTCTTCAGGAGAAGTGTCTCCACATCCTGGCAGTCTTCAGGAGAAGTGTCTCCACAACCTGCATTCACGGCATCCAGTAAGGACATCTGGTCAGAAACCTTCCACCTCCATGCAAAGAGAAACTCCTCTATGGGGTTTAGGAAGGGAGAGTATGGAGGCAGGAATAGTACTGACATACTGGGATGTGCAGCAAACCAGTCTGTGACTGCAGCAGAGTAGTGGAATGCCACATTATCCCACACAACAACGAAGGTAGGGGAGTTTCTTGCCCCCCTCTCCTCTGCCCCCCTCTCCTCTGCTGGCACAAGTCGATTATACAGTTTATGCAGAAAATAAATGAGCCTATCTGTATTGTAGGGGCCAATGAGTGGTTTGTTTAACAGCAAACCATCCTTGGACAGAGCGGCACACATTGTGATGTTAGCTCCTCTCCGGCCTGGGACATCCACAGTTGCTCTCTGTCCAATCACATTTCATCCCCTGCGGCGTGTTTTTGCCCGTTTGAATCCAGCTTCATCCACAAAGATGAATGTACAGTATGTGCTGTTCTCCCGGCTTCCATCTCTGTTACTCTCTAAAATACAGTAAATCCATAGTTGTACAGTACTTTACATTCTCCATGGCTGTGTATGTACCCTGTTTGGTTATTGAACAGACATCTTACCTGGACATATTGATACCAGAGTTCTTTCACACGTTCACCGTTTCTCTCAAAGGGTACAGTGTACAACTACTTCCTCCTTATTTGATGTTTCTCTATGATTCTGGCAATTGTCGTTGTGCTGACCGTATTCACATTCCCAAAAGTGATTTAGTCTGCCAGCACTGTCCCGAATTTCCCACAGTTTTATTGCGTTGTTGCCAATTGCCATGTCAACAATGGCAATTTCCTGTGCATCTGATAAAAGTCTGCCTCTCCCTCTTGTGGGAGGCAACCTTTGGATCCTACTGAAAAACACAAAACAATCAATATATTTCAAAATGTCAGTACATGTAAAAATGTGAACATATTGTATTGTACTGTAATATAGTTCAATTATCACCGACGGATGTACATCTCACCTGTTGTTTTACCGGAAAATTCATACTATTGATGCAACTGTTGAACGCTGTAGATTTGGTTGCACCCTTCAACCGGCCTCTCTCAAAGAGAGACCATGGTTTACAACATGGTCAATAATTGTGGCCCTTATCTCATCAGAGACCACCGCTCTTGGTCTTCCTCTCCTTTGTCCTCCACACATTCTCTCACTCCCTGCCACTCTTCTTTCCCCACCAACCTGTCTTCCTCTCCTTTGTCCTCCACACGTTCTCTCACTCCATGCCACTCTTCTTTCCCCACCAACCTGTCTTCCTCTCCTTTGTCCTCCACACGTTCTCTCACTCCATGCCACTCTTCTTTCCCCACCAACCTGTCTTCCTCTCCTTTGTCCTCCACACGTTCTCTCACTCCCTGCCACTCTTCTTTCCCCACCAACCTGTCTTCCTCTCCTTTGTCCTCCACACATTCTCTCAGCTGAAACTGCAATCAGCTGTGTTTGGAATTATTAAATATTGTGCTGAGATGTTCTATTTGTTTCAATCTGGTTACTGCAGAAATGCACGACATTTGCTATCGTTCTGTTTTGAATGTGTTTTTATCAGTTTTGGAAACAGTGTGTTAGCATTTGAAAACATGTGCTGCAAATATATAGTTTAGCAGGTGGTTGAGTATGAATGAGAAAAGAGTTCATGGATTTCAGAGAATGTGGTCATTGAAAGCATTTTGTGTGAAAGCAATGATTCACAGTTTTGGTCCACATACACTTCTGTTTCGCTGACTGAGTAAAGAGTTTTAACAATGTGACTTCAGTTTTGACCATTGCAAGTTAGCATTTGAAAAACAAAACCTGTAATTTGATGAGTTTGGTTGTTAGGTGCATATTGTGAGAGATGGGGACGTCTATGATAGAAGTCCAGCTTATTTTGTTAAGATTTTTTCCCCCTTTTGAATTCCATTGTGGCTGTATGTTTTCTGTTGCCACACCATGTAATGTTTTCCTAAAAAAGTGTGTTTCAGAAATGATTAGCCTAGACTTCATGTCAAAAAATAATTCCTTCTTCCACGGGACAAAAAAAAAGTTTTCTTCAAAAAGCAAACTCTTTTCTTGGGGGACTTTCAGACTTCATCAGTGGCGCCTCCTTGCTGAATTTTCATTCTCTTGGTTTTGAAGATACAATATAGGCCTTTGTCTGATGCTGTGTGATGTGGTTTCGCCCGAGAGAAAAACAATCCTTTATTTTTTAAAGGAAATCCCATATTCCCAAACGAATTGATAATTACAAACAGGATTGACGAGATCTGCGGCTTGAGCAGGACTGAACATTACGGTCGCTCTGTTGGAGTGTTTTATGGGTTTGGAAGGGGAAAGTCATTAGAGATCCTTACGACAGTTCCTAAGTAACACGGAGAGAGACGAAAAGACAAACGACCAGCAGCTTGACTTTTGACACTGAAGTGCTTTTTATTTTATTTCTTGTCATTCTGAATTCACTGGGCTTTGAAGGCATCTTCTACACACTCTCTTCGTCTCTTCAGCTCTATGTGATACGCTGTGACTGTGTGTGTGTGTGCGTGTGCGTGTGCGTGCGTGTGTGTGTGTGTGTGTGTGTGTGTGTGTGCGTGTGCGTGCGTGTGTGTGTGTGTGTGTTTATGAGGGGGAGGAGTGGTAGGGAAGTATGAATTAGTGAAGGGAAAGCATTACGCCACCTTCATCCACTACTTCAGTGCTTCCATTGTCTACCTGTGTGTGTGTGTGTGTGTCTACCTGTGTGTGTGCTTGCATTTCTGCTCATAGTGACTCTCCTCTCCAGAACGCTACTGACTAATCCATTGTTGGCTGCACTTACCATTTCATGGGACCCTCTATCATTGTAAATGAATTTGGTTCACATTGCGTGCATAAGAACAGTGTTTTTTTTCCTTCAGTTTGCCAATACCTCAGGAATAATGCCATTTTAATAAGTCTAACAAAATGATATTCTAGCCCTGCACCTTGCTTTCTGCTGCTGCAGCAATATGCTAAGAGTGCCTGTTTTTCATTGCATAGATTTTTGGGTAGGATAAATGTTCAACTGTTAGGAGGTATGGGAATAGTTGGAATAGTCTACGGCATAGTTTGTGCAGTTAAGGAATAGTGTAGTGTACAGTGGAAGCTGCAATGGCAAAGAAAATACATTTTTTAAACATTTATTTAACTAGGCAAGTCAGTTAAGAACAATTACTTATTTACAATGACGGCCTACCACGGCCAAACCAGGATGGCGCTGGGCCAATCATGCGCTGCCCTATTTGACTCCCATTCACAGCCAGATGTAATGCAGCCTGGATTTGAACCAGGTACTGCAGTGATGCTTCTTGCACTGAAACGCAGTATCTTAGACCGCTGTGTCACTCGGGAGTCCAAACCTGTTCAGATTTCGAGTGAATTGTGTTTGAACAGGTTTCTCCCTTACTATTGACTAACATGTTCACCAGTAAAGCTCCATGGTTCCTCTCTGTCCATATTCATGAGTGGAGGACCAAAATAAAAGGCAGGTAGCCTAGTGGTTAGGGTGGAGGGGCAGCAGGTAGCCTAGTGGTTAGAGTGGAGGGGCGGCAGGTAGCCTAGTGGTTAGAGTGGAGGGGCGGCAGGTAGCCTAGTGGTTAGAGTGGAGCGGCGGCAGGTATCCTAGTGGTTAGAGTGGAGGGGCGGCAGGTAGCCTAGTGGTTAGAGTGCAGGGGTGGCAGGTAGCCTAGTGGTTAGAGTGGAGGGGCGGCAGGTAGCCTAGTGGTTAGAGTGGAGGGGCGGCAGGTAGCCTAGTGGTTAGAGTGGAGGGGCGGCAGGTAGCCTAGTGGTTAGAGCGTTGGACTAGTAACCGAAAGGTTGCAAGATCGAGTCCCTGAGCTGACAACGTTCTGCCTTTTCCTAGGCCATGATTGAAAATAAGAATTTGTTCTTAACTGACCTGCCTGGTTAAAAAAAGTTGTAAAAAAATAGCTACATTTAAAGCACTGCTTTACATGATGGGAAAGCAGTGAGTTAATATGAATGTGTTATTATCATTCAACAAGTGCCATAAAGAAACCCAGCCTAAAACCCCAAACAGCAAGCCATGCAGATGTAGACGGTGGCTAGGAAAAACTCCCTAGAAAAGCAGGAACCTAGGAAGAACTAGAAGAACCAGGCTATGAGGGGTGGCCAGTCCTCTTCTGGCTATGCTGGTTGGAGATTATAAGAGTACATGTGTGGTGCAAGGACAATAACCTCTCCCTCAAAGTGATCAAGACAAAGGAGATGATGGTGGACTACAGGATAGGGAGGACCGAGCACTCCCCCATTCTCATTGATGGGGCTGCAGTGGAGCAAGTTGAGAGCTTCAAGTTCCTTGGTTTCCACATCACCAACTAACTAACATGGTCCAAGCACACCAAGGGCACAACAAAAACTATTCCCCCTCGGGAGACTGAAAGTATTTGGCATGGGTCCTCAGATCCTCAAAAGGTTTTACAGCTGCAGCATCGAGAGCATCCTGACGTGTTCCATCATTGCCTGGTACGGCAACTGCTCAGCCTTTGCCCGCAAGGTACTACAGAGGGTGGTGCGTATGGCCCAGTACATCACCGGGTCCAAGCCACTACAGAGGGTGGTGCGTATGGCCCAGTACATCACCGGGTCCAAGGCACTACAGAGGGTGGTGCGTACGGCCCAGTACATCACCGGGTCCAAGGCACTACAGAAGGTGGTGTGTATGGCCCAGTACATCACCGGGTCCAAGGCACTACAGAGGGTGGTGCGTATGGCCCAGTACATCACCGGGTCCAAGGCACTACAGAGGGTGGTGCGTATGGCCCAGTACATCACCGGGTCCAAGGCACTACAGAGGGTGGTGCGTACGGCCCAGTACATCACCGGGTCCAAGGCACTACAGAAGGTGGTGTGTATGGCCCAGTACATCACCGGGTCCAAGGCACTACAGAGGGTGGTGCGTATGGCCCAGTACATCACCGGGTCCAAGCCACTACAGAGGGTGGTGCGTATGGCCCAGTACATCACCGGGTCCAAGGCACTACAGAGGGTAGTGTATACGGCCCAGTACATCACTGGGTCCAAGGCACTACAGAGGGTGGTGCGTACGGCCCAGTACATCACCGGGTCCAAGGCACTACAGAGGGTGGTGCGTACGGCCCAGTACATCACCGGGTTCAAGGCACTACAGAGGGTGGTGCGTACGGCCCAGTACATCACCGGGTTCAAGGAACTACAGAGGGTGGTGCGTATGGCCCAGCACATCACCGGGTCCAAGGCACTACAGAGGGTAGTGTGTACGGCCCAGTACATCACCGGGTCCAAGGCACTACAGAGGGTGGTGCATATGGCCCAGTACATCACCTGGTCCAAGGCACTACAGAGGGTAGTGTGTATGGCCCAGTACATCACCGGGTCCAAGGCACTACAGAGGGTGGTGCGTATGGCCCAGCACATCACCGGGTCCAAGGCACTACAGAGGGTGGTGCGTACGGCCCAGTACATCACCGGGTCCAAGGCACTACAGAGGGTGGTGTGTACGGCCCAGTACATCACCGGGTCCAAGCCACTACAGAGGTTGGTGCGTATGGCCCAGTACATCACCGGGTCCAAGGCACTACAGAGGGTGGTGCTTATGGCCCAGCACATCACTGGGGCAAAGCTTCCAGCCATCCAGGACCTCTATACCAAGCGGTGTCAGAGGAAGGCCCTAAAAATATTCAAAGACTCCAGCCACCCTAGTCATAGACTGTTCTCTCTGCTAGCGCATGACAAGCGGTACCGGGGTGCCAAGTCATGTCCAAGAGGCTTCTTAACAGCTTCTACGCCCAAGCCATAAGACTCCTGAACATCTCATCAAATGGCTACCCAAACTATTTGCCCCCCCCCCCCCCCTTGTACGCTGCTGCTACTCTGTTATTATAGATACATAGTCCCTTTAATAACTGTACCTACAGTACATGTACATATTACCTCAGTTACCTCAAAAACGGTGCCCAACACATTGCCTCTGTACAGGTAACCCCTGTATATAGCCCCGCTATTGTTATTTAATGCTGCTCTTTAAATATTTGTTATTCTTATCTCTTACTTTTATTAGCTAGTTTCTTTAAAAAACTGCATTGTTGGTTAAGGTCTTGTAAGTAATAATTTCACTGTAAAGTCTACACCTGTTGTATTTGGAGCATGTGACAAATAACATTTTATTTGATCTGTCGACGTGCCCTTTTGCAGGGCAAAAAAATATACTGATCAATGATGTCAAAAGCGGCACTAAGGTCTAGGAGCACGGGAACAAATGCAGAGCCTTTGCCTGATGGCAATAAAAGGTCATTTACCACCTTCACGACTGCAGTGCCAGTACTATGATGGGGTCTGAAACCAGACTGGAGCGTTTTGTATAATTTCTTTGTCTTCAGGAAGGCAGTGAGTTGCTGTGCAATAGCTTTTTCTAACATTTTTGAGAGAAATGGAAGATTCGCTATAGGTCGATTGTTAATTAATAACTTCTTATGGCTGCAGGGGCAGTATTGAGTAGCTTGGATGAAAGGTGCCCAGAGCTGCCCAGAGTAAACAGCCTGCTCCTGAGTCCCAGTTGCTAATATATGCATATTATTAGTAGTATTGGATAGAAAACACTCTGAAGTTTTTTAAACTGTTTGAATGATGTCTGTGAGTATAACAGAACTCATATGGCAGGCAAAAACCTGAGAAGAAATCCAAACAGGAAGTGGGAAATCTGAGGTTGGGTGATTTTTAACCCAACCCCTATTGAATACACAGCGGGATATTGGTTATGTTGCACTTCCTAGTGCTTCCACTAGATGTCAACCGTCTTTAGAAACTTGTTTGAGGATTCTACTGTGAAGTGGGACCAAATGAGAAGGGAATGAGTAAGGTCTGCCATGAGCTGACCATGCTCTGACCATGCGCGTTCAATGAGAGGGAGCTCTTTTTCATCGCACTTCTGAAGACATTGGAATTCTCCGGTTGGAACGTTATTGACGTTTTATGTTAAAAACATCCAAAAGATTGATTCCATACATCGTTTGACATGTTTCTACGGACAGGAACGGAATTTTTTGACATTTCATCTGCAACTAGGGAACGCGCTTCATGACTTTGGATTTGTTTACCAAACGGGCTAACAAAAGTAGCTCTTTGGACATAAATGATGGACATTATCGAACCACATCAAACATTTCATGTGGAACTGGGATTCCTGGGGGTGCATTCTGATGAAGATCATCAAAGGTAAGGGAATATTTATAATGCTATTTATGACTAATGTTGACTACCCAATATGGCGGATATCTTTTTGGCTGCTTTGTTGTCTGAAAGCTGTATTATTGCATGGTTTGCTTTTTCCGTAATTTAAAAAAAAATCTGACACAGCAGTTGCATGAAGGAGAAGTGTATCTATATTTCCATGGCTAACAATTGTATTTTCATCAACATTTCTAATGAGTATATTTGTAAAATGATGTGGCTCTCTGCAATATCACCGGATGTTTTTGGAACTGGTGAACGTAACGCGCCAATGTATACTGAGATTTTTTAAATATACACTTTATTGAACAAAACATATATGTATTGTGTAACATGAAGTCCTATGAGTGTCATCTGATGAAGATCATCAAAGGTTAGTGATTCATTTTATCTCTATTTGTGCTTTTTGTGACTCTCTTTGGCTGGAAAAATGGCAGAAATTTTCTGTGACTTGGTGTTGACCTAACATAATCGTTTGTGGTGCTTTTGCTGTAAAGCCTATTTGAAATCAGAAACTTTGGTAGGATTAACAACCAGATTACCTTTAAAATGGTATAAAATACATGTATGTTTGAGGAATTTTTATTATGATATTTCTGTTTTTTTAATTTGGCGCTCTGCACTAGGGAGCCATTTATTATGTTCAACATAGGAGGGCCAAACACAGGAAGCAGCTCTTTCAGTAGGTTAGTTGGAATAGCGTTCACTAGGCAGCTGCATGGTTTAGAGGCCATTACTATTTTCAGGAATGTGTCGAGAGATACAGGATTAAAAAACTCAAGTGTCTCCATTGATCCTAGGTCCCGGCAGTTCTGTGCAGACTCGGGACAACTGAGTTTTGGAGAAATAGGCAGTTTAAAAGAGGAGTCCATAATTTTCTTTCTAATGATCATGATCTTTTTGTCGAGGAAGAAGAAGTTTAATGAATTCATCACTGCTGAAATGAAGGCCATCCTCACTTGGCTGCTTTTTATACTGAGCAAAAACCTAAACACATCATGCGTGGTTGGGGGGAGGGGGGGGGCAAAGGTCTGTCGTTTCTCTTTGCTCATTTCAGCTGTTTTTGCCATAATGTGGACTTGGTCTTTTAACAAATAGGGATTTCTTCTGTTTACCACCCTACCTTGTCACAACACAACTGATTGTCTCAAACGCATTAAAAGGAAAGAAATTCCACAATCAATTTCACTTTTAAAAAGGCATGCCTGTTTATTGAAATGCATTCCAGGTGACTACCTCATGAAACTTGTTGATGTCTTCACTATTATTATACAATGTAGAAAATAGTCAAATATATATATTTATTTAAACTTGAATGAGTAGGTCTATCCAAACCTTTGACTGGTACTGTACATAATATTTGGTCATAAAGTTACTAAGAACAGTGTTGCAGTGCTGTACTGAATGTATTGTACATGAGCTGATGAGGCAACATTTGACAGGCTTGTTTCCACCGTGATCCATCAACACATTCTCTGTGACAGTGTTTGCTCTTTGTGAGTAAACAACACAGTTGTTGGTCTCCTCGTTTGCATATTGTTAATTTATCAGGCGTCTCTAAGTAGGGAGGTGGCAGTACCACTCAGAACCCTCCTGTCAAACAACATGACACAGTGATTCAGCTCAGGCCTCCATGGCTCCCGCTCGCTGACAGGTTAGCATTTGTCTCCAAAATGCCAAGCCACCGATGTGACACCGGTGGACAGGCCGCCGCCCGCCACCGCCTGCCGCCAACCCCGGGTCTGACAGCAGTGATGTGCGTGCGTCGCACCCAACTGTCCCCACCTTCGCCCTCGCCGAATCTCTTGCCGTCCAACCACCAACTTTCAGCATGGAGGTGGCAGATTTCTAAATTAAAGATATATGTTGGACTCAATTTGGTAAATGCCTTTCTGATGAGAGAGAGTGTCCGTGAGAGCAGGGTGGCCTGTGACAGGGGAGATGAGGGTTGCTGTCAGTTAGGCTGTAGTGGCTTGCTGTGCAACCAAAGGACCTTCTGTGGTAGTGGAACCGGACGAACCGCTGGGATCCGGTCATACTTTTAGTATAAAATACTCCACTTTTGTGCAGCTTCACTGACAGCTAACATACGGCCAAAATAATCCGTAATTAAAACTGCAACATAGTTCAGAATCTACAGACCGCTCCGCACTCCATAATTAAAAGGGCAACACACTCCATAATTAAAAAGGCAACACACCATAATTAAAAGGGCAACACCCCATAATTAAAAGGGAAACACACTCCATAATTAAAAGGGCACCACACCCCATAATTAAAAGGGCACCACACTCCATAATTAAAAGGGCAACACACTCCATAATTAAAAGGGCAACACACTCCATAATTAAAAGGGCAACACACTCCATAATTAAAAGGGCAACACACTCCATAATTAAAAGGGCAACACACTCCATAATTAAAAGGGCAACACACCATAATTAAAAGGGCAACACCCCATAATTAAAAGAGCAACACACTCCATCATTTATTTTGCCTGCAGTTATCTCCATTGTCCATCAAATCAAATCAAATTTATTTATATAGCCCTTCGTACATCAGCTGATATCTCAAAGTGCTGTACAGAAACCCAGCCTAAAACCCCAAACAGCAAACAATGCAGGTGTAAAAGCACGGAGGATGCATTGCTAATACTATGTAGGAGGAAGTTATTTTCCCTATCCTTATTTTGAAAATGAATGCTGAAAATGACAACATGAGAGACAATGTATTATAGAAGTCAAGGGTTCCTCATGCGTCAGTTAAATTTCTGTTTTTTTTTTAAACCTCTAACCAACGTATCTGTAATGTAATTATTACTATGACACAGCACATTTATAAACACAATCCTACCTCAAACCCATCCATTCAATACTTCTTCTCTTTACTCTGTCTCTAACACACTTCTAACTGGAAAGTGTTGAGAGAAATGACTATATATATATATATATATATATATATATATATATATATATAAATATCCCAATTAATCTGAAACTCATTTTAGACATGTTTTCATTCCGTGTTTAAAGCATTCTTCCTCAAGTTCCATTTAAACCGTTCCTTCTTTCTATAAGTCTCTCTCTTTTGACAGTTTTGTTGTTTGTTTCTGTCCAGCTGGTGATTCGTTTTAGTTCTGGCGTCACCGGCGGAGGCTAGACTGAGTTCTGCTGTAGAGGCTCTCGCCATGTATTGCAGCCATAAAACCCAAGAGAAACTCTCTTTTGCTATTGACCTGTCAAAAGGGTGGCGTGAGTGTAATACAATACATTCAGAACAACATGATACAAATCTGAAAAAATATATGTGATGCCAAAGAAAACAACTTGGGATTTTATGGCTTTTAAGCAGACACCTTAAAACATGATAAAACAATTTTATACCAACAAAAACAGATTGTTGTTCACACACCCCCTCCTCCCCCACAAACACACACAAGCTTTTGAACTT
>NC_088399.1:90252302-90254802 GCF_034236695.1 Oncorhynchus nerka | reverse complement strand
CTACCACTTCAGATCACATATTTTAAAGGACGACCATTCATAGCATTGGACTCACAGGGAAATATGGGCTTAATAAATACAGACTCCTCTGTGATTAACAATACTTTCTGGACACAATTGTGCCTCAAAATGCACAAAAACACACAATTTCCACAATTTTTAGCATTGACGAATGGCACCACAATTGATTCAATTTGAAAGTGAGCAGCCAATTCTAGAGAGTCATGATTCACAGAAAATAATTTGTATGTGAACTGTAACTCAGTAAAATCGTTGAAATTGTTGTATGTTGCGTTTCTATTTTGGGTTCAGTATAGAATGTGCTAGCTAAACTCAGACCTCTAAATGGCAGGAGTTCTGGAATCCCCAGTGTACTGGGGGTTCCGTTTATTCATGTTTATTCCCAGTCTATTAGTTTATTCATGTTATCTGATGTACCAGTGATTCTCAAAGAACAGATAGATCTCTACAGCCGCCACAGCGTCAAAACAATGAATAGTTGGTTTGATAAGGGGATATCAGAGTTCAGAATCAACAACACAAAGTAAACACAGAGAGACGAGCGGCGTGTGTGTTGAATGCTTATCGCTGTCTGGATGGCCCAAACTCTCTGGTAGATTAATTATACGTTTTGTTTGACACCCCGTTCACACATTGAGCCTGGCTAATTGAATGCAGCAAATATCGGCTAGACAATAGAAATATTAAGTGTGTAAATATGCGTTGTTTATATTTATTTATTTATTTTTCACGTCTGCTCTGCATTATGGCTTCCCCAAAAATATATAATAAAAGACACAAAGCTTAATTGGGCCCCAATGTAGATTCTACTGAAAGCCTATTGTTTCTCATAAAGATTTTCTTTGCTCAGGACCAAAACTTTATTTAGAATGTAACTACAGAACAGAGCTGCTGGGAAAATAGAGCCTTATTCTGAACTTCTAGAACCAGACTATCTTCTCCTATATAACATGTTCATCATTGTCATGCTGAACGGAGAGAAACATCTTTATCAGACACTTTGCCATGTGAAAACCTCCTCCAGACCTATATCCTGTAATTCTCCTGCTTTCTCAAAGGCTCAAGTCAAACATTAAGACATAACAGCATTGTCAGTATGAAATAAAATCCCTGCCATAAATGTCACATCACTTTACAGTATAGCAGAAGAGAAAATGTTGGGCTCCTGGGTAGTTCCTATAGCAACAGGACAGAGCCTATAGGTGTTGCTGTCTCTGGGGCAGTTCCTATAGCAACAGAACAGAGCCTATAGGGGTTGCTGTCTCTGGGGCAGTTCCTATAGCAACAGGGCAGATCCTATAGGTGTTGCTGTCTCTTGGGCAGTTCCTATAGCAACAGGGCAGATCCTATAGGTGTTGCTGTCTCTGGGGCAGTTCCTATAGCAACAGGGCAGATCCTATAGGTGTTGCTGACTTTGGGGCAATTACTATAGCAACAGAGGAGATACTATAGGTGTTGCTGTCTCTGGGGCGGTTACTATAGCAACAGAGTCAACACTATGCTGTAGATGCGGCTGTCCTTGGGGGCCATAGTTGTATAAATGCTCCCCAGTAAACTGTAAATGTATTACTTTGCTTCGTTACAGTTTGCTAACGCTAAACACAAAGTCATCCAGCTAATCCTGCAGATCTGTGAACTGGAAACAAATGAGCTGAGGTTTTCAGAAAGCATTTTTCATTCCTGATTGAGACTTTCACTGAGCCCTTGTTTGTGTTCATTTTTCTTATTTACGCAGCAGAGCACATCAATGATCAATTTTAACATGAGGAGTGGAAAGCGTGAATTGACATCATAGAAAACAGTCCAAGTCTGCTGCTGCATTGACTCAAATGCCACTCCAAAGAGGAAGTGTTTAACGGGTACAGATTTCTCGCTGTTGTAATTCACTAGAACCACACAAGGTTTTCTCCAGAGATAGCCGGGAGTCATAAAGCAGTCGATATCAGTCCAAATGCAGTTAATGGAGAGGAGTATGTTGACAATATCTGTAGAGAAAAAAGAAAATCGCTCACAAAAATGTCTGTCTCTAAAAGTATTATCCCTGGAGTTCATGTCAGGCAGCAGTTTATGACTGTAGAGCCATTATCAGCAATGCATTCATCCGTTCTTACTCACTTGGACAATCCAAGTCAATTCCTAGACATGTGAATTGATTCACTGCGTCTTTACATTACACAGAGCCGGGTCTTTCTGGTCTTTACAACCCTGTGATTACTGTCTCTATATGCCTGTGTGGCGTGGGCACCTGTTTAAATTCATTCGGCCCTGGGAGATGAAACAGTTGCAGGTCAATGGGATTATTTAAGATACCATAAAATGACAGCATTTGTAAGATTCACGTTTTGATAAGGTCTCAACAATTTGACGATGTAATAGTGATCTATAAAATGGTGCGAGTGGAGCTCATGGGGAGAGTGGCTATGACAGCGTAGTGAACCCGAGAATACATAGTGGCTCTGGGGTCCAGAAAGGGTGTCTG
>NC_088399.1:90162302-90247302 GCF_034236695.1 Oncorhynchus nerka | reverse complement strand
TGAAATGCTGAATACAACAGGTGTAGTAGACCTTACAGTGAAATGCTGAATACAACAGGTGTAGTAGACCTTACAGTGAAATGCTGAATACAACAGGTGTAGTAGACCTTACAGTGAAATGCTGAATACAACAGGTGTAGTAGACCTTACAGTGAAATGCTGAATACAACAGGTGTAGTAGACCTCACAGTGAAATGCTGAATACTACAGGTGTAGTAGACCTTACAGTGAAATGCTGAATACAACAGGTGTAGTAGACCTTACAGTGAAATGCTGAATACAACAGGTGTAGTAGACCTTACAGTGAAATGCTGAATACAACAGGTGTAGTAGACCTTACAGTGAAATGCTGAATACAACAGGTGTAGTAGACCTTACAGTGAAATGCTGAATACAACAGGTGTAGTAGACCTTACAGTGAAATGCTGAATACAACAGGTGTAGTAGACCTCACAGTGAAATGCTGAATACAACAGGTGTAGTAGACCTTACAGTGAAATGCTGAATACAACAGGTGTAGTAGACCTTACAGTGAAATGCTGAATACAACAGGTGTAGTAGACCTTACAGTGAAATGCTGAGTACAACAGGTGTAGTAGACCTTACAGTGAAATGCTGAATACAACAGGTGTAGTAGACCTTACAGTGAAATGCTGAATACAACAGGTGTAGTAGACCTCACAGTGAAATGCTGAATACAACAGGTGTAGTAGACCTTACAGTGAAATGCTGAATACAACAGGTGTAGTAGACCTTACAGTGAAATGCTGAGTACAACAGGTGTAGTAGACCTTACAGTGAAATGCTGAATACAACAGGTGTAGTAGACCTTACAGTGAAATGCTGAATACAACAGGTGTAGTAGACCTCACAGTGAAATGCTGAATACTACAGGTGTAGTAGACCTTACAGTGAAATGCTGAATACAACAGGTGTAGTAGACCTTACAGTGAAATGCTGAATACAACAGGTGTAGTAGACCTCACAGTGAAATGCTGAATACAACAGGTGTAGTAGACCTTACAGTGAAATGCTGAATACAACAGGTGTAGTAGACCTTACAGTGAAATGCTGAATACAACAGGTGTAGTAGACCTCACAGTGAAATGCTGAGTACAACAGGTGTAGTAGACCTTACAGTGAAATGCTGAATACAACAGGTGTAGTAGACCTTACAGTGAAATGCTGAATACAACAGGTGTAGTAGACCTTACAGTGAAATGCTGAGTACAACAGGTGTAGTAGACCTTACAGTGAAATGCTGAATACAACAGGTGTAGTAGACCTCACAGTGAAATGCTGAGTACAACAGGTGTAGTAGACCTTACAGTGAAATGCTGAGTACAACAGGTGTAGTAGACCTTACAGTGAAATGCTGAGTACAACAGGTGTAGTAGACCTTACAGTGAAATGCTGAATACAACAGGTGTAGTAGACCTTACAGTGAAATGCTGAATACAACAGGTGTAGTAGACCTCACAGTGAAATGCTGAATACAACAGGTGTAGTAGACCTTACAGTGAAATGCTGAATACAACAGGTGTAGTAGACCTTACAGTGAAATGCTGAGTACAACAGGTGTAGTAGACCTTACAGTGAAATGCTGAATACAACAGGTGTAGTAGACCTTACAGTGAAATGCTGAATACAACAGGTGTAGTAGACCTCACAGTGAAATGCTGAATACTACAGGTGTAGTAGACCTTACAGTGAAATGCTGAATACAACAGGTGTAGTAGACCTTACAGTGAAATGCTGAATACAACAGGTGTAGTAGACCTCACAGTGAAATGCTGAATACAACAGGTGTAGTAGACCTTACAGTGAAATGCTGAATACAACAGGTGTAGTAGACCTTACAGTGAAATGCTGAATACAACAGGTGTAGTAGACCTCACAGTGAAATGCTGAGTACAACAGGTGTAGTAGACCTTACAGTGAAATGCTGAATACAACAGGTGTAGTAGACCTTACAGTGAAATGCTGAATACAACAGGTGTAGTAGACCTTACAGTGAAATGCTGAGTACAACAGGTGTAGTAGACCTTACAGTGAAATGCTGAATACAACAGGTGTAGTAGACCTTACAGTGAAATGCTGAATACAACAGGTGTAGTAGACCTTACAGTGAAATGCTGAATACAACAGGTGTAGTAGACCTCACAGTGAAATGCTGAGTACAACAGGTGTAGTAGACCTTACAGTGAAATGCTGAATACAACAGGTGTAGTAGACCTCACAGTGAAATGCTGAGTACAACAGGTGTAGTAGACCTTACAGTGAAATGCTGAGTACAACAGGTGTAGTAGACCTTACAGTGAAATGCTGAGTACAACAGGTGTAGTAGACCTTACAGTGAAATGCTGAATACAACAGGTGTAGTAGACCTTACAGTGAAATGCTGAATACAACAGGTGTAGTAGACCTCACAGTGAAATGCTGAATACAACAGGTGTAGTAGACCTTACAGTGAAATGCTGAATACAACAGGTGTAGTAGACCTTACAGTGAAATGCTGAGTACAACAGGTGTAGTAGACCTTACAGTGAAATGCTGAATACAACAGGTGTAGTAGACCTTACAGTGAAATGCTGAATACAACAGGTGTAGTAGACCTCACAGTGAAATGCTGAATACTACAGGTGTAGTAGACCTTACAGTGAAATGCTGAATACAACAGGTGTAGTAGACCTTACAGTGAAATGCTGAATACAACAGGTGTAGTAGACCTCACAGTGAAATGCTGAATACAACAGGTGTAGTAGACCTTACAGTGAAATGCTGAATACAACAGGTGTAGTAGACCTTACAGTGAAATGCTGAATACAACAGGTGTAGTAGACCTCACAGTGAAATGCTGAGTACAACAGGTGTAGTAGACCTTACAGTGAAATGCTGAATACAACAGGTGTAGTAGACCTTACAGTGAAATGCTGAATACAACAGGTGTAGTAGACCTTACAGTGAAATGCTGAGTACAACAGGTGTAGTAGACCTTACAGTGAAATGCTGAATACAACAGGTGTAGTAGACCTTACAGTGAAATGCTGAATACAACAGGTGTAGTAGACCTTACAGTGAAATGCTGAATACAACAGGTGTAGTAGACCTCACAGTGAAATGCTGAGTACAACAGGTGTAGTAGACCTTACAGTGAAATGCTGAATACAACAGGTGTAGTAGACCTCACAGTGAAATGCTGAGTACAACAGGTGTAGTAGACCTTACAGTGAAATGCTGAATACAACAGGTGTAGTAGACCTCACAGTGAAATGCTGAATACAACAGGTGTAGTAGACCTTACAGTGAAATGCTGAGTACAACAGGTGTAGTAGACCTTACAGTGAAATGCTGAGTACAACAGGTGTAGTAGACCTTACAGTGAAATGCTGAATACAACAGGTGTAGTAGACTTACAGTGAAATGCTGAGTACAACAGGTGTAGTAGACCTTACAGTGAAATGCTGAATACAACAGGTGTAGTAGACTTACAGTGAAATGCTGAGTACAACAGGTGTAGTAGACCTTACAGTGAAATGCTGAATACAACAGGTGTAGTAGACCTTACAGTGAAATGCTGAGTACAACAGGTGTAGTAGACCTTACAGTGAAATGCTGAGTACAACAGGTGTAGTAGACCTTACAGTGAAATGCTGAATACAACAGGTGTAGTAGACTTACAGTGAAATGCTGAGTACAACAGGTGTAGTAGACCTTACAGTGAAATGCTGAATACAACAGGTGTAGTAGACCTTACAGTGAAATGCTGAGTACAACAGGTGTAGTAGACCTTACAGTGAAATGCTGAATACAACAGGTGTAGTAGACCTTACAGTGAAATGCTGAATACAACAGGTGTAGTAGACCTTACAGTGAAATGCTGAATACAACAGGTGTAGTAGACCTCACAGTGAAATGCTGAATACAACAGGTGTAGTAGACCTTACAGTGAAATGCTGAATACAACAGGTGTAGTAGACCTCACAGTGAAATGCTGAGTACAACAGGTGTAGTAGACCTTACAGTGAAATGCTGAATACAACAGGTGTAGTAGACCTCACAGTGAAATGCTGAGTACAACAGGTGTAGTAGACCTTACAGTGAAATGCTGAGTACAACAGGTGTAGTAGACCTTACAGTGAAATGCTGAGTACAACAGGTGTAGTAGACCTTACAGTGAAATGCTGAATACAACAGGTGTAGTAGACCTTACAGTGAAATGCTGAATACAACAGGTGTAGTAGACCTCACAGTGAAATGCTGAATACAACAGGTGTAGTAGACCTTACAGTGAAATGCTGAATACAACAGGTGTAGTAGACCTTACAGTGAAATGCTGAGTACAACAGGTGTAGTAGACCTTACAGTGAAATGCTGAATACAACAGGTGTAGTAGACCTTACAGTGAAATGCTGAATACAACAGGTGTAGTAGACCTCACAGTGAAATGCTGAATACTACAGGTGTAGTAGACCTTACAGTGAAATGCTGAATACAACAGGTGTAGTAGACCTTACAGTGAAATGCTGAATACAACAGGTGTAGTAGACCTCACAGTGAAATGCTGAATACAACAGGTGTAGTAGACCTTACAGTGAAATGCTGAATACAACAGGTGTAGTAGACCTTACAGTGAAATGCTGAATACAACAGGTGTAGTAGACCTCACAGTGAAATGCTGAGTACAACAGGTGTAGTAGACCTTACAGTGAAATGCTGAATACAACAGGTGTAGTAGACCTTACAGTGAAATGCTGAATACAACAGGTGTAGTAGACCTTACAGTGAAATGCTGAGTACAACAGGTGTAGTAGACCTTACAGTGAAATGCTGAATACAACAGGTGTAGTAGACCTTACAGTGAAATGCTGAATACAACAGGTGTAGTAGACCTTACAGTGAAATGCTGAATACAACAGGTGTAGTAGACCTCACAGTGAAATGCTGAGTACAACAGGTGTAGTAGACCTTACAGTGAAATGCTGAATACAACAGGTGTAGTAGACCTCACAGTGAAATGCTGAGTACAACAGGTGTAGTAGACCTTACAGTGAAATGCTGAATACAACAGGTGTAGTAGACCTCACAGTGAAATGCTGAGTACAACAGGTGTAGTAGACCTTACAGTGAAATGCTGAGTACAACAGGTGTAGTAGACCTTACAGTGAAATGCTGAATACAACAGGTGTAGTAGACTTACAGTGAAATGCTGAGTACAACAGGTGTAGTAGACCTTACAGTGAAATGCTGAATACAACAGGTGTAGTAGACCTTACAGTGAAATGCTGAGTACAACAGGTGTAGTAGACCTTACAGTGAAATGCTGAGTACAACAGGTGTAGTAGACCTTACAGTGAAATGCTGAATACAACAGGTGTAGTAGACCTTACAGTGAAATGCTGAGTACAACAGGTGTAGTAGACCTTACAGTGAAATGCTGAATACAACAGGTGTAGTAGACCTTACAGTGAAATGCTGAATACAACAGGTGTAGTAGACCTTACAGTGAAATGCTGAATACAACAGGTGTAGTAGACCTTACAGTGAAATGCTGAATACAACAGGTGTAGTAGACCTTACAGTGAAATGCTGAATACAACAGGTGTAGTAGACCTTACAGTGAAATGCTGAATACAACAGGTGTAGTAGACCTTACAGTGAAATGCTGAGTACAACAGGTGTAGTAGACCTTACAGTGAAATGCTGAATACAACAGGTGTAGTAGACCTTACAGTGAAATGCTGAATACAACAGGTGTAGTAGACCTTACAGTGAAATGCTGAATACAACAGGTGTAGTAGACCTTACAGTGAAATGCTGAGTACAACAGGTGTAGTAGACCTTACAGTGAAATGCTGAATACAACAGGTGTAGTAGACCTTACAGTGAAATGCTGAATACAACAGGTGTAGTAGACCTTACAGTGAAATGCTGAGTACAACAGGTGTAGTAGACCTTACAGTGAAATGCTGAATACAACAGGTGTAGTAGACCTTACAGTGAAATGCTGAGTACAACAGGTGTAGTAGACCTTACAGTGAAATGCTGAATACAACAGGTGTAGTAGACCTTACAGTGAAATGCTGAGTACAACAGGTCTAGTAGACTTACAAGCCCTTAATTAACCAACAACGCAGTTTTAAGAAAATACCTAAAAAAAAAGTAAGAGATAAAAGTAACAACTAATTAAAGAGTAGCAGTAAAATAACAAAAGTGAGGCTATATACAGGGTATTACGGTACAGAGTCAATGTGGAGGCTATATACAGGGTATTACGGTACAGAGTCAATGTGGAGGCGATATACAGGGTATTACGGTACAGAGTCAATGTGGAGGCTATATACAGGGTATTACGGTACAGAGTCAATGTGGAGGCTATATACAGGGTATTACGGTACTGAGTCAATGTGGAGGCTATATACAGGGGGTACTGGTACAGAGTCAATGTGGAGGCTATATACAGGGGGTACCGGTACAGAGTCAATGTGGAGGCGATATACAGGGGGTACTGGTACAGAGTCAATGTGGAGGCTATATACAGGGGGTACCGGTACAGAGTCAATGTGTGGGGGCCTCAGTGTCTAGGTAATTGAGGTAATATGAAAATGTAGGTACAGTTATTAAAGTGACTATGCGTAGATAATAACAGAGAGTAGCAGCAGCGTATAAGGGGGGCAATGGGCAGAGTCTGGGTAGCCATTTGATTAGATATTCAGGAGTCTTATGGCTTGGTGGTAGAAGCTGTTTAGAAGCCTCTTGGGCCTGGACTTGGCGTTCCGGTACCGCTTGCCATGCGGTAGCAGAGAGAACAGTCTATGATTAGGGTGGCTGGAGTATTTGACAATGTTTAGGGCCTTCCTCTGACACTGCCTAGTATAGAGGTCCTGGATGGCACGAAGCTTGGTCCCAGTGATGTACTGGGCCGTAAGCACTACCCTCTGTAGTGCCCTGGTATGGCCGAGCAGTTGCCATACCAGGCAGTAATGCAACCAGTAATGCAACCATGCTCTCGATGAAGCAGCTGTAAAACCTTTTGAGGATCTGAGGACCCATGACAAAACTTTTCAGTCTCCTGAGGGGGAACGGGTTTTGTTTTGCTCTCTTGACGACTGTCTTGGTGTGCTTGGACCATGTTAGTTTGTTGGTGATGTGGATGTCAATGAACTTGAAGCTCCCAACCTGCTCCATTACAGCCCTGTTGATGAGAATGGGGGCGTGCTTGGTCCTCCTTTTCCTGTAGTCCACATTCATCTCCTTAGTCTTGATCACATTGAGGGAGAGGTTGTTGTCCTTGCACCACACGGCCAGGTCTCTGACCTCCTCCCTATAGGCTGTCTCGTTGTCGGTGATCAGGCCTACCACTGTTGTGTCATCAGAAACTTAATTATGGTGTTGGAGTCTTGCCTGGCTGTACAGTCGTGAGTGAACAGGGAGTACAGGGAACAGAGCACGCACCCCTGAAGGGCCCCCGTGTTGAGGATCAGTGTGGCTGATGTGTTGTTGCCTACCCTTACCACCTGGGGGCAGGCCCGTCAGGAAGTCCAGGATCCAGTTGCAGAGGGAGGTGTTTAGTCCCAGGATCCTTAGCTTAGGGATGAGCTTTAAGAGCAATATGGTGTTGAACGCTAGGCTGTAATCAATGAATATCATTCTAACATAGGTGTTCCTCTTGTCCCGTTGTGAAAGGGCAGTGTGGAGTGCAATAGAGATTGCATCATCTGTGTATCTGTTGGTGTGGTATGCAAATTGGAGTGTGTCTAGGATTTCTGGGATAATGGTGTTGATGTGAGCCATGAACAGGCATTCAAAGCACTTCATGGCTACAGACGTGAGTGCTACAGGTTGGTAGTCATTTAGGCAGGTTTCCTTAGTGTTCTTGGGCACAGGAACTATGGGGGTCTGCTTGAAGCATGTTGGTATTACAGACTCAGACAGCGAGAGGCTGAAAATGTCAGTGAAGATACTTGGTCAGCACATGCTTGGAGTACACGTCCTGTCTGGCCCTGCGTCCTGTCTGGCCCTGCGGCTTGTAAATGTTGACCTGTTTAATGGTCTTACTCACTCATTCCAGAACAGCTGATGCTCTCATGCATGTTTCAGTGTTACTTGCCTCGAAGTGAGCAAAGAAGTAATTTAGCCTGTCTGGTAGGCTTGTGTCATTGGGAAGCTCTTCGCTGTGCTTCCCTTGTAGTCCGTAATAGTTTGCAAGCCCTGCCACATCCGACGAGCCGGTGTAGTACGATTTGGTCGTAGTCCTGTATTGGCGCTTTGCTTGTTTGATATTTCGTTAGCGTCTGGCTCCTTGAAAGCGGTAGCTCTAGCCTTTAGCTCAGTGCGGATGTTGCCTGCAATCCATGACTTCTGGTTGGGGTGTGTACGTACAGTCACTGTACTTATTGAGGAAGGCAATGACTGATGTCGTGTACTCCTCAATGCCATCAGGAGAATCCCGGAACATATTCCAGTCTGTGCTAGCAAAACAGTCCTGTAGTCCTGCCTTCATGCAGACTGTAGTGAAAGCTTCACTTGCAGATTCGTTTTTTTATTATTTTAATTCATATTTTGAGTGTTAATAGAAAACAACACTTTTAAGTCTGTAAGTATGATTGTAAAATGAATTGGAACTTCTTCATAAAGGTAAATAATGTAATTTCACGGAAAACTGCCCTCACTTCGCTCTTGCCGAGTTTAGTTGCCATGATGTTAAGTCAGAAGCTCCTCCAACTTCCCTACTTACTTTGATCTGTATGTTGCAGTTGTAGGAGTCAGATAAGGACTGGGACTGATTTAGTGGTTGACTGCCATCTGTGGCTTCTATCCAGAGATCACTGCAGACGAAGATGACAGAACACACACACACACACACACACACACACACACACACACACACACACACACACACACACACACACACACACACACACACACACACACACACACACACACACACACACACACACACACACCACTGCACTTCACCTCCCCTCAGCTCAGCTTTATAATATGCCTGGGAACCATGGAACTCCCCTTCTCATTCCCTGAGTGGAACTCAACCACAATTCTAGAAGTGTATGTGTCACTCCAATGGTCAGGTCAGGGATCGACCGTAGACGACCACAGGGAGGCACGGTCTCTTTAACCACAAATCACAGGGCCACTGGGAACGGTACTGTACTGTAGATGCCATTTAGACCTAAAGAAGACATTACTGTAAGAGGACATGGGACACAGTACATACTGTAAACTGGACAAAATAATACAATAACAATGCACAGAATAATGTGTGCAGGGGAATGAATTGAAAACAACACAGATGAATGTGTGCATGGGAATGAATTGAAAACAACACAGATGAATGTGTGCAGGGGAATGAATTGAAAACAACACAGATGAATGTGTGCAGGGGAATGAATTGAAAACAACACAGATGAATGTGTGCAGGGGAATGAATTGAAAACAACACAGATGAATGTGTGCAGGGGAATGAATTGAAAACAACACAGATGAATGTGTGCAGGGGAATGAATAGAAAACAAAGCACAGATGAATGTGTGCAGGGGAAGAAATTGAAAACAACACAGATGAATGTGTGCAGGGGAATGAATTGAAAACTACACAGATGAATGTGTGCAGGGGACTGAATTGAAAACAAAGCACAGATGAATGTGTGCAGGGGAAGAAATTGAAAACAACACAGATGAATGTGTGCAGGGGAATGAATTGAAAACAACACAGATGAATGTGTGCATGGGAATGAATTGAAAACAAAGCACAGATGAATGTGTGCATGGGGAAGAAATTGAAAACAACACAGATGAATGTGTGCAGGGGAATGAATTGAAAACTACACAGATGAATGTGTGCAGGGGAATGAATTGAAAACAAAGCACAGATGAATGTGTGCAGGGGAATGAATAGAAAACAACACAGATGAATGTGTGCAGGGGAATGAATTGAAAACAACAAAGATGAATGTGTGCAGGGGAATGAATAGAAAACAACACAGATGAATGTGTGCAGGGGAATGAATAGAAAACAACACAGATGAATGTGTGCAGGGGAATGAATTGAAAACAAAGCACAGATGAATGTGTGCAGGGGAATGAATAGAAAACAACACAGATGAATGTGTGCAGGGGAATGAATTGAAAACAACACAGATGAATGTGTGCAGGGGAATGAATAGAAAACAACACAGATGAATGTGTGCAGGGGAATGAATTGAAAACAAAGCACAGATGAATGTGTGCAGGGGAATGAATAGAAAACAACACAGATGAATGTGTGCAGGGGAATGAATTGAAAACAACACAGATGAATGTGTGCAGGGGAATGAATAGAAAACAACACAGATGAATGTGTGCAGGGGAATGAATTGAAAACAAAGCACAGATGAATGTGTGCAGGGGAATGAATAGAAAACAACACAGATGAATGTGTGCAGGGGAATGAATTGAAAACAACACAGATGAATGTGTGCAGGGGAATGAATTGAAAACAAAGCACAGATGAATGTGTGCAGGGGAATGAATTGAAAACAAAGTACAGATGAATGTGTGCAGGGGAATGAATTGAAAACAAAGCACAGATGAATGTGTGCAGGGGAATGAATTGAAAACACAGATGAATGTGTGCAGGGGAATGAATAGAAAACAACACAGATGAATGTGTGCAGGGGAATGAATTGAAAATGACACTCGAAGCTATCTTTCAAGGCCTTTAATAACACATAAAATCCACATTAGGCATATTAATACACATTTTCTGTTTTATCCTTCTAATCATGATTCTCCTCATGGCGTGACACTACCAGCCATCTTCATCTTAATGATATAAGTAGCGCTCACTGATTTGTGACGACTGCTGTGATATGTAGTGTGTGACTGTAGGACACATATTACAGCCTCTTTTTTAAATATTTTTTTTATTTCACCTTTATTTAACCAGGTAGACTAGTTGAGAACAAGTTCTCATTTACAATTGCGACCTGGCCAAGATAAAGCAAAGCAGTTTGACACAAACAACAACACAGAGTTACGCATAGAGTAAAACAAACATACAGTCAATAATACAGTAGAAAAATAAGTATATATACAATGTGAGCAAATGAGGTGAGATAAGGGAGGTAAAGGCAGCAACAACAAAAAAGCCATGGCTTCGAAGTAAATACAATAGAGCAAGTAAAACACTGGAATGGTAGATTTGTGCAAAGTAGAGATAGAAATAATGGGGTGCAAAGGAGCAAAATAAATAAATAAATACAGTAGCGGGAGAGGTAGTTGTTTGGGCTAAATTATAGATGGGCTATGTACAGGTGCAGTAATCTGTGAGCTGCTCTGACAGCTGGTGCTTAAAGCTAGTGAGGGAGATAAGTGTTTCCAGTTTCAGAGATTTTTGCAGTTCGTTCCAGTCATTGGCAGCAGAGAACTTGACGGAGAGGCGGCCAAAGGAAAAATTGGTTTTGGGGGTGACCAGAGAGATATACCTGCTGTAGCGCATGCTACAGGTGGGTGCTGCTATGGTGACCAGCGAGTTGAGATAAGGGGGGACTTTACCTAGCAAGGTCTTGTAGATGACCTGGAGCCAGTGGGTTTGGCGATGAGTATGAAGCGAGGGCCAGCCAACGAGAGCGTACAGGTCGCAGTGGTGGGTAGTATATGGGGCTTTGGTGACAAAACGGATGGCACTGTGATAGACTGCATCCAATTTATTGAGTAGGGTATTGGAGGCTATTTTGTAAATGACATCGCCGAAGTCGAGGATCGGTAGGATGGTCAGTTTTACAAGGGTGTGTTTGGCAGCATGAGTGAAGGATGCTTTGTTGTGCAATAGGAAGCAAATTCTAGATTTAACTTTGGATTGGAGATGTTTGATGTGTGTCTGGAAGGAGAGTTTACAGTCTAACCAGACACCTAGGTATTTGGAGTTATCCACATATTCTAAGTCAGAACCGTCCAGAGTAGTGATGTTGGACAGGCGGGCAGGTGCAGGCAGCGATCGGCTGAAGAGCATGCATTTAGTTTTACTTGTATTTAAGAGCAGTTGGAGGCCACGGAAGGGGAGTTGTATGGCATTGAAGCTCGCCTGGAGGGTTGTTAACACAGTGTCCAAAGAAGGGCTAGAAGTATACAGAATAGTGTGGTCTGCGTAGAGGTGTATCAGAGACTCACCAGCAGCAAGAGCGACATCATTGATGTATACATAGAAGAGAGTTGGTCCAAGAATTGAACCCTGTGGCACCCGCATAGAGACTGCCAGAGGCCCGGACAACAGGCCCTCCAATTTGACACACTGAACTATCAGAGAAGTAGTTGGTGAACCAGGCGAGGCAATCATTTGAGAAACCAAGGCTATTGAGTCTGCCGATGAGGATGTGGTGATTGACAGAGTCGAAAGCCTTGGCCAGGTCAATGAATACGGCTGCGCAGTATTGTTTCATATTGATGGCGGTTAAGATATAATTTAGGACCTTGAGCGTGGCTGAGGTGCACTCATGACCAGCTCTGAAACCAGATTGCATAGCGGAGAAGGTATGGTGGGAATCGAAATGGTCGGTAATCTGTTTGTTGACTTGGCTTTTGAAGACCTTAAAAAGGCAGGGTAGGATAGATATAGGTCTGTAGCAGTTTGGGTCAAGAGTGTCCCCCCCTTTGAAGAGGGGGATGACCGCAGCTGCTTTCCAATCTTTGGGAATCTCAGACGACACAAAAGGTTGAACAGGCTAGTGATATGGGTGGCAACAATTTCGGCAGATCATTTTAGAAAAAAAGGGTCCAGATTGTCTAGCCCGGCTGATTTGTAGGGGTCCAGATTTTGCAGCTCTTTCAGAACATCAGCTGACTGGATTTGGGAGAAGGAGAAATGGGGAAGGCTTGGGCGAGTTTCTGTAGGGGGTGCAGTGCTGTTGACTGGGGTAGGGGTAGCCATGTGGAAAGCATGGCCAGCTGTAGAAAAATGCTTATTGAAATTCTCAATTATAGTGGATTTATCACTGGTGACAGTGTTTCCTATTTTCAGTGCAGTGGGCAGCTGGGAGGAGGTGTTCTTATTCTCCATGGACTTTGCAGTGTCCCAGAACGTTTTCGAGTTTGTGTAGCAAGAAGCAAATTTCTGCTTGAAAAAGCTAGCCTTTTCTAACTACCTGTGTATATTGGTTTCTAGCTTCCCTGAAAAGTTGCATATCACGGGGGCTGTTCGAAGCTAATGCAGAATTCCATAGGATGTTTTTGTGTTGGTTAAGGACAGTCAGGTCTGGAGAGAACCAAGGGCTATATCTGTTCCTGGTTCTACATTTCTTGAATGGGGCATGCTTATTTAAGATGGTGAGGAAGGCATTTTTTAAAAATAACCAGGCATCCTCTACTGACGGGATGAGATCAATATCCTGCCAGGATACCCCGGCCAGGTCGATTAGAAGGGAGTGTTTGACAGTGATGAGTGGAGGTCGTTTGACCGCTGACCCATTACGGATGCAGGCAATGAGGCAGTAATCGCTGAGATCTTGGTTGAAAACAGCAGAGGTGTATTTAGAGGGCAAGTTGGTTAGGATGATATCTATGAGGGTGCCTGTGTTTACGACTTTGGGTTGGTACCTGGTAGGTTCATTGATCATTTGTGTGAGATTGAGGGCATCAAGCTTAGATTGTAGGATGGTTAAGCATGTTCCAGTTTAGGTAGCCTAGCAGCACGAGCTCTGAAGATAGAGGGGGGGGCAATCAGTTCACATATGGTGTCCAGAGCACAGCTGGGGGCAGAGGGTGGTCTATAGCAGGCGTCAACGGTGAGAGACTTGTTTTTAGAGAGGTAGATTTTTAAAATTAGAAGTTCAAATTGTTTGGGTACAGACCTGGATAGTAGGACAGAACTCTGCAGGCTATCTTTGCAGTAGATTGCAATACCGCCCCATTTGGCCGTTCTATCTTGTCTGAAAATGTTGTAGTTAGGGATGAAAATTTCAGAATTTTTGGTGGTCTTCCTAAGCCAGGATTCAGACATCCGGGTTGGCAGAGTGTGCTAAAGCAGTGAATAAAACAAACTTAGGGAGGAGGCTTCTAATGTTAACATGCATGAAACCAAGGCTATTACGGTTACAGAAGTCATGAAAAGAGAGTGCCTGGAGAATATGAGTGGAGCTAGGCACCGCAGGGCCTGGATCCACCTCTACATCACCAGAGGAACAGAGGAGGAGTAGAACGTCTAGAACGTCTGGAGCAGAGAGTAAAAGGAGGTTTCTGGGGGCCGATAAAATAGCTTCAAGGTATAATGTACAGACAAAGGTATGGTAGGATGTGAATACAGTGGAGGTAACCCTAGGTATTGAGTAATGATGAGAAAGATATTGTCTCTAGAAACATCATTGAAACCAGGTGATGTCATCGCATGTGTGGGTGGTGGAACTGAAAGGTTGGATAAGGTATAGTGAGCAGGGCTAGAGGCTCCACGGTGAAATAAGCCAATAAACACTAACCAGAACAGCAATGGACAAGGCATAATGACATTAAGGAGAGGCATGATTAGTCGAGGGATCATAAGGGTCCAGTGAGTAGTGAGGTTGGTTGGGGTCACGGACTAGCCGGGCCATCGGTACCAAGCTAGCATAGGATGGAGGTCTGTTTTTAGCCACCTCGTACGTTTCCGTCGGTAGATTAGTGGGGTTCCGTGTGGTAATTGGCAAAATCCAATTGGCAAAATAGATATAGTTCTAGTGACCCAAGAAAAATGGTCTGATAGACCTATTCAGATAGCAGCCAATAAAACAGATTACGATTAGGGGGCCGCAGGGCGTTCAGGTTACTTCGCGACGGATGGGCCAGTTGGATAACTCCTTCGGAAAGATAACGTCGGTAGTCCAGTCATGAAGGCCCGGTGGGGCTCCGCATCGACAGTAAAACGGATCCGGATAGGTGATTGTAGCCCAGGAGTGGCTGATGGAACTTCAACTGGCTAGCTCCGGAATAATTTATGTTTGCTCCGGGATCGACGTAAGCCAATAGTCACGCGGATAGCAGCTAGCTAGCTGCGAGATCCAGGTGTAAATGTCCAGAGCTTGCTTTTGAAATCCTGGGATATGGAGAGAAAAATAGGTCCTGTATGTTCTGGTCTGAGTCGCGTTGTACAAAACTGGCGATAGCTTTTCGAACTTAAAAGATAGCTGATGACCACAACCCGTGGTTAGCTGGATAGTAACGTTAGCCAGTCAACTGGCTAGTTTCTGGCTAGCTTCTGGCTAGCTTTTGGCTAGCTTCTGGCTAGCTTCTGGTTAGCTTCTGGCTAGCTTCTGGTTAGCTTCTGGCTAGCTTCTATTGTGGATTTCAGATTTAAATTGGTGAGGCAGGTTGCAGGAGAGTGTTCTGAAGTTTGAAAAGAAAATATATGAAAGATATGCGAAGACAAGTGTACTATATATATACACGGGACACGACAAGACGAGGACAAAGGACGTCTGACTGCTATGCCATCTTGGGTAAGAAGTCTTCCCGTGTCTGTCCCTGTAATCTCCCTGTGATGTGTACTGTGTAACTGTAGGACCATGATGTTACAGCCTCTTCCCATGTCTGTCACTTCATCTCCTTGTCTGTTTAGCCATGCTAATTCCCTGTCTGTTGAGCCATGCTAATTCCCTGCCTGTTTAGCCATGCTAATTCCCTGTCTGTTTAGCCATGATAATTCCCTGTCTGTTTAGCCATGATGATTTCCTGTCTGTTTAGCCATGATGATTTCCTGTCTGTTTAGCCATGATGATTTCCTGTCTGTTTAGCCATGATGATTCCCTGTATGTTTAGCCATGAGGAATCCCTGTCTGTTTAGCCATGATAATTCCCTGTCTGTTTAGCCATGATAATTCCCTGTCTGTTTAGCCATGCTAATTCCATGTCTGTTATCTGTTCTACCTTTGTGCTGTTTTACACTGTCACCTTCAAGAGATCTGGACATGCCTCTACACATAAACTCTCTCTCTCTCTCTCTCTCTCTCTCTCTCTCTCTTACAATGAACATGTCCTCCTCCTCTGATGTACCGTGTTTTAGCAATGTGCAAATAGTTGTAGTAAGAGTAGTAGGGGGTGATAAATAAACAGGTAAATAAACAGGTAAATAAGCAGATAAATAAACAGGTAAATAAACAGGTAAATAAAGAGATAAATAAAGAGATAAATAAACAGGTAAATAAACAGATAAATAAACAGGTAAATAAAGAGATAAATAAAGAGATAAATAAAGAGATAAATAAACAGATAAATAAACAGATAAATAAACAGGTAAATAAACAGGTAAATAAACAGATAAATAAACAGGTAAATAAACAGGTAAATAAACAGATAAATAAACAGATAAATAAACAGGTAAATAAACAGATAAATAAACAGATAAATAAACAGGTAAATAAACAGGTAAATAAACAGATAAATAAACAGGTAAATAAACAGGTAAATAAACAGATAAATAAACAGATAAATAAACAGGTAAATAAACAGATAAATAAACAGGTAAATAAACAGATAAATAAACAGGTAAATAAACAGATAAATAAACAGATAAATAAACAGATAAATAAACAGATAAATTAACAGGTAAATAAACAGATAAATTAACAGGTAAATAAACAGATAAATAAACAGATAAATAAACAGATAAATAAACAGATAAATTAACAGGTATTGGTGGTGTTTGCATTGTTTGTGCTCCACGGGTTGCCATTTTCACATTGGAATGGGCATCATACCTTTCTGCTGTGATGGCACTCTGCGGTATTTCGCCTAACAGATATGGGATTCTATCAATGTTTGATTTGTTTTCAAATTATTTGTGGGTCTATGTGATCTGTGGGAAATATGTGTCTCTAATATGGTCATACATTTGGCAGGAGGTTAGGAAGTGTAGCTCAGTTTCCACCTCACTTTGTAGGCAGTGTGCACATAGCCTGTCTCCTCTTGAGAGCCAGGTCTGTCTACGGCGGCCTCTCTCAATAGCAAGGCTATGCTCACTGAGTCTGTACATAGTCAAGGATTTTCTTCATTTGGGGCCAGTCGTAGTGGTCAGGTATTCTGCCACTGGGTACTCTCTTATTAGGTCCAGAAAGCATTCCAATGAATTCTGTCCTTTGTGTCAAATAGTTATCTTTTTGCTTTGTCATAATTTGGTTGGGTCTATGTGTGTTTCTGTCCTGGGGCTCTGTGGGGTCTGTTTGTGTTTGTGAACAAAGCCCCAGAACCAGCTGGCTGGGAGACTCTTCTCTATGGTCATCTCTCTGTAGGTGAGGGCTTTATGGTGGAATGTATGGGCATCGGATTATGGTAATTAGCGGGTGTAGTCTTAATTCTGCTCTGCATGTTTTGTTTGGGGATTTGCGTTTTACACAAAGTATATATTTTTGCAGAATTCTTCATGCAGAGTCTCAATTGGGTGTTTGTCTTATTTTGTGAATCTTTGGTTGGTGATCAGACCCCAGACATCACAACCATAGAGGGCAATGGTTTCGATAACTGATTTAAATATTTTTTGCCAGATCCTACTAGGGATGTTGAGTTTTATGTTCCTTTTGATGGCGTAGAAGGCCCTTCTTGCCTTGTCTCTTAGATCATTCACAGCCTTGTGGAAGTTACCTGTGGTGTTGATGTTTAGGCCGAATTAGGTATAATTTTGGTAAGAAGCCAATTTGATATTTGCTCAGGACATTGTTTTCACTTAGGAAATGTTGGAGTCTGCTGTTGATGACAATGTAGAGGATTTTTACTACATCACTGTTGATGTAGATTCCACAATATTTATCGATGTTAAATTTGTCCTTATTTTTATCTCTAGGATGAAGTAGCTGTCTTCATTAAAGAATGGGGATTCTACTGGGGGGTAGATAGGTAGCACACAGGATGACATGATTCTCTACTTATTCCTGATCTGGGGAGGACTATTTAGGGTGTGGCCAGGGTTGGTTTGAGGGTGTGACGAATCGTTGGGACGATGGTGTGGCTCATGTTGCTGTGATCTGGGTGCAGGTACTCTGGCTGTAGATCCTCTGGGTGCAAGTCCAGGCAGAGTCTTGCAGGTCCAGGGGGGAGTCTTGCAGGTTCGGGGGGAGTCTTGCAGGTCTGGGGGGAGACTTGCAGGTCCAGGGGGAGTCTTGCACGTCTGGGAGAGAGTCTTGCTGGTCCGTGCGGAGTCTTGCAGGTCCAGGGGGAGTCTTGTAAGTCCGGGGGGAGTCTTGCAGGTCCGATGGGAGTCTTGCAGGTCTGGGAGAGAGTCTTGCTGGTCCGTGCGGAGTCTTGCAGGTCCAGGGGGAGTCTTGTAAGTCCGGGGGGAGTCTTGCTGGTCTGGGCGGGGTCTTGCACGCCTGGAATAGAGTCTTGCTGGTCCGGGCGAAGTCTTGTAGGTCCAGGGGAAGTCTTGCATGTCCGGGGAGAGAGGTTTGCAGGTGTGGGCGGGAGTCTTGCAGGTCTGGGAGACAGTCTTGCATGTGTGGGAGAGAGTCTTGCAGGTCTGGGTGGGAGTCTTGCATGTCTGGGAGAGAGTCTTGCATGTCTGGGAGAGAGTCTTGCATGTGTGGGAGAGAGTCTTGCAGGTCTGGGTGGGAGTCTTGCATGTCTGGGAGAGAGTCTTGCATGTCTGGGAGAGAGTCTTGCATGTCTGGGAAAGAGTCTTGCAGGTCTGGGTGGAGTGCTCATCGCTCTGTTGCTCCTGTGTGAGGTGCTGGGGCTGTGGTTGAGTTTGATGTCTTTCAGGGTCTCTCTCTTTCTCTCTCTCTCTTTCTCTCTCTCTCTCTCTCTCTCTCTCTCTCTCTCTCTCTCTCTCTCTCTCTCTCTCTCTCTCTGAACCATGCAGGGCTTTGAATTAGGATGGGTTGAATGTTTCATTACGATCGGCAGATTTTATGTGACATTGTTGGGTGGAAATACGAATTGCAGCATTAAACCAAACACAATGTATTGACAAGATGTAAAGAGGAGAGATGGAAACCCATTTGTTATGAACCAAAGATTTTTTTTTATGCTAGAATAAATCCCTACAATCGACATTGTGCACACACCTATGTGACATCATCACAATAAAACATTATTACAAATGGGTGGATTGCAGTCAATAAAATATTCCACCTTGAGTTAGTTATGTCTAGTAAATAAAATCTATTGGTCGAGGGAAAAGCACTAAATGAATTTACTCTCAGCAGAGCTCAGGCCAAGATGGTGTGCGTTTTTCATCTCCTCAAATGCACGACTCCAGGGGTTATTGGATGGTTTAGATGGTACTGGAGTGGAGATCAGAGAAGATAACATGTTTTTTTAACACCTTTTTTGGTTACTACATGATTCCATATGTGTTATTTCATAGTTTTGATGTCATCACTATTATTCTACAATGTAGAAAATAGTAAAAATAAAGAAAACCCCTGGAATGAGTAGGTGTGTCCCAAACTTTTGCCTGGTACTGTATATGAATACGTTACCCACAAATGGATGTGTCAGTCAATAATTTCCCCCATCTACTTCAAATGATGTAAATGATCATGCAGTTAGCTAGCTCTGGGAGATGTATTTCAATTTAAAGAGATGCATCGTTAGATGTAGCCTAGCACAAACCCCGCGAGGGCTTAAATCACTACCTGCTTTATTAGGTTGCGGGAGGATGAAACCTCGATAAATACTCAGCCCATTTTCTGAGCCCCAGGGTCCATACGACAGACTACAACACTGTTGCTGTATATGCAGCAGGGACAAGTGAGACAAATCGAATGTGTCACTTAACTGTAGGCTACTCTTGGCTTTAACGTCACATATTATGAGATGTTCAGACCCTCCCACCCCTCCATGCCTTCCCTTCCATCACATAGCTCTCGGATCAGACCTAGAAAGATGGGGAAATGTTTCTCCTGGGCGAAGGAAGGAAAGAGTGATTGTACAGGTCATTATGTAAACTAATCTATTTATCTCTCTAGAAACGTACTACGGTTCTCATGTAACGTTGATGAAGCATATTCACACACCATTTCACTCAGAGAACGGAATAGGGTGGAAAAATCCCCCCCTCTACCCACCCTATCCAAAAAAAACAGAAACAAATCCTATATTTCTCAGTCTAATAGGCATAATTCTGTTGGTGATATGGCCGTGCTGCACTGCTCTCCCTCCAGTCTGGTGCAGTAGAGAAACAACGAGGTGGCTGTCAGACGCTTTTGAAATCAGACGTTAATAATATTTCAGGACCTTGTTGAGTCTGAACAGAGAGGTTGGAGCACCAAGAGGGGAAATGACTTCCATGCCTAACCTATTTCAGCATGTCTGCGCTGCTGTGATACAGGGGAGAGACGGGGGTGGGCCCGAGCCTGCATGGGGCCATGGAGGGATTTGGCAGCATAGCTCTCCCTTTTTACAAGCTGTGTAAAGTGTGAAATAAAGCTTTCAAGACAACTATTCAAGTTTTTTTTTTCAGCCTTTGCAAAATTCGCTTTGATTTTGGTTCACTAATTTATTGGCATTTGTTTTTACTTTTACCCAATTAGGAAAAAAGCTTCAAACAAGTAAACTACATACACTATACTCCCATAGCCAATTTGTTATTATTATCATTATTTACATGTTTAAGCATTCTGGAAAACTCCAAATGGATTTTCCACAGTACTTTCCTTGATGGGTCATAGCAAGGCAGATCGAGAAAAAGAGACAAGTCTAGGAATGAATTAAAGTACCTCAAAGAGCATCTCTGTTTCAAAAAGTGACGCTTAAATGAGCAGAATATGCAAGTTGAAATGAATTAAGAATTTAAAGGTTACCTATGGCGTCTAACACACTGTTTTCTAGTTTTCTATTCAACACTATGCCCAGCTATTCTTTATCCTACTGTAGTATCGAGATGTAGGATCTTAATTTGAGCCAGTTTGCTACAGCGGGAAAATAATCCAGCAGCAACAGGAAATGTGAATTATTATGTGAATTATAATTAATGGACATTGTTTTGTAAAGGTTAATACATAGGGGAAATCAAGTCGGACATTTTGAAGTGGAAATTATTTTTAAAATCTTGAATACACTGCAAGTTTGCATTTCCTGCTATACAGGGAAATTCTCAGAAACAAAAGAGCGATCAAATTAAAATCTTACATCTGTAAGCAGGCCTACTGTAATTGACCAAAATATGTAATTTCACTTGTAGCACAATCTCAAGGTTGAATCCAGTTTTATTTTTTATGTATTGTGTACCAAAATTAGGAGTAATTTGGGGGAATGAAACTGCCATATTAATGGTAAATAGAAACGGGTCCTTTTATACGGGTCCTTGCAACACCCACTAGTCATGAATGTTTCATTCTCATGCATGAGGTACTTTTCTGCAGCCTTCTGTATCAGTTTGATTGATCTGGTTGATGCTTTTACATTACACGCATGTGGATTATACAAATAGCAAAGCACCATGAATGAATCTCTGGCAAACAAACAAGCCAAGCAATTGTTTCCAAGTAATTTGTGAACGCCATATAGTTGTACACAAACGTTGCATATTAACAGCGTTGAGCTGTTCTTCCAATGTGTTGAATGTTATTTATCTGCAAACGTGCTGAAAGAGCAGTAAAGGCTGTTTTCTGCAGCTTCCTCTTTCAGAGATACTGTATGAGATACAGGCTCTCTTTGATGATTAACTGTTTGGATTTTGAGATTGTCAGAGTCGTGTGTATAGGTGGCAGGGAAGTCAGGCGCAGCAGAATCAAACTGAGTGTAATGGAGTATTTAATAACAATAAATGAAACATAACTCCAACACTAAATGTAACTATAAAACAAAGTGGGTACGAGGACCCGTCGCGCACCAATACAAAACAACACTGAATAACAAACAATCTCTGACAAGGACATGAGGGGAAACAGAGGGTTAAATACACAACAGGTAATGACTGGGATTGAAACCAGGTGTGTGGGAAGACAAGACAAAACCAATGGAAAATGAAAAATGGATCAATGATGGCTGGAAGAACGGTGACGTCGACCGCCGAGCACCGCCCCGAACAAGGAGAGGCAACGACTTCGGTAGAAGTCGTGACAGAGATTGACATCTGATAGGTATACAGTGCCTTCAGAAAGTATTCATACCCCTTCACTTATTCCACATTTTGTTGTGTTACCGCCTGAATTTAAAAAAGTATATTTTTCATTTAGAAATGTTGGCAAGTTTTTTGAGAATGCAATACAGAAATATTTAATTTACAGAAGTATTCACAACCCTCAGTCAATACATTGCAGAAGCACATTTAGCTGTGATTACAGCTGTGCATAGCCGCGGGAAGTATGGGTGCTGAGGGTCCTGCAGCACCCCCTGAAAAATAGGGGGGGGGGAATATATTAATAAATAAAATAACTTTTTTTTTCTCACAAATGCAGTGCACTGGGCCTTTACTAGTCTCAGCACCCATATCTCAGTCCTGCTGAAAGGTAAAATTGTCTCCCAGTATCTGTTGGAAAGCAGACTGAAACAGATTTTCCTCTAGGTTTTTGTCTGTGATTATAGCTGTGTTCCGTTTATTTTTACCCTAAAACACTCCTTAGTCCTTGCCGATGATTAGAAGGCACACGACATGATGCAGTCAAGTCATTACTGCAGGCAAATTTCACTTGACCGCCAAAACCGTGCCCTGATGTTACTGATGGTCATTAGTAGCCTACCAAACATGCTAGTGGCCAGTCGATAATGGCCTGGTACTCAGGGCTCTATTGTTCCTCCATCAGGTCCTAATGGCCTGGTACTCAGGGCTCTATTGTTCCTCCATCAGGTCCTAATGGCCTGGTACTCAGGGCTCTATTGTTCCTCCATCAGGTCCTAATGGTCTGGTACTCAGCGATCTATTGTCCCTCCATCAGGTCCTAATGGTCTGGTACTCAGCGATCTATTGTCTCTCCATCAGGTCCTAATGGTCTGGTACTCAGCGATCTATTGTCTCTCCATCAGGTCCTAATGGTCTGGTACTCAGCGATCTTTTGTCTCTCCATCAGGTCCTAATGGTCTGGTACTCAGCGATCTATTGTCCCTCCATCAGGTCCTAATGGTCTGGTACTCAGCGATCTTTTGTCTCTCCATCAGGTCCTAATGGTCTGGTAGTCAGCGATCTATTGTCCCTCCATCAGGTCCTAATGGTCTGGTACTCAGCGATCTATTGTCCCTCCATCAGGTCCTAATGGTCTGGTACTGTCTCTGACATCAATGCAAATGCAGTCTAAAATCAATCAAACACTTCCTGCCAGCCCTGGCATTCAGAGTTTGAGTGAAATAAGAACACCTGTTGCACAGCAAGAGGAGGCTCCTCATAGCTGGTTCGTGCATAATGTAAAATGTAAAATAATGCCACAGTAATTATAAGCAAATCTTGTCTGCTCAATGAACTATTGTAGCCCACAGCCATATGACATAGCCTGATCAGAGCTTAACATAAAGACGACTCAGAATATGCTATTAGTTTCTTCTGAAATAGGCTACATTTTCTTCATATCATAATCTTTCTTTAGATCCGCCTAAAATACATAATGGATTGATTGTGATTATTTATGCTATATTACATGGAGGTTATTCCACAGGCCCGTATCAGTGGCTTGTAGGCTATATTACATGGAGGTGTTCCAAAGGCCCGTATCAGTGGTTTGTAGGCTATATTACATGGAGGTTATTCCACAGGCCCGTATCAGTGGCTTGTAGGCTATATTACATGGAGGTGTTCCAAAGGCCCGTATCAGTGGTTTGTAGGCTATATTACATGGAGGTTATTCCACAGGCCCGTATCAGTGGCTTGTAGGCTATATTACATGGAGGTGTTCCAAAGGTCCGTATCAGTGGTTTGTAGGCTATATTACATGGAGGTTATTCCACAGGCCCGTATCAGTGGCTTGTAGGCTATATTACATGGAGGTTATTCCACAGGCCCGTATCAGTGGCTTGTAGGCTATATTACATGGAGGTTATTCCACAGGTCCGTATCAGTGGCTTGTAGGCTATATTACATGGAGGTGTTCCAAAGGTCCGTATCAGTGGTTTGTAGGCTATATTACATGGAGGTTATTCCACAGGCCCGTATCAGTGGCTTGTAGGCTATATTACATGGAGGTTATTCCACAGGTCCGTATCAGTGGCTTGTAGGCTATATTACATGGAGGTTATTCCACAGGTCCGTATCAGTGGCTTGTAGGCTATATTACATGGAGGTGTTCCAAAGGTCCGTATCAGTGGTTTGTAGGCTATATTACATGGAGGTTATTCCACAGGCCCGTATCGGTGGTTTGTAGGCTATATTACATGGAGGTTATTCCACAGGCCCGTATCAGTGGTTTGTAGGCTATATTACATGGAGGTTATTCCACAGGCCCGTATCAGTGGTTTGTAGGCTATATTACGTGGAGGTGTTCCAAAGGCCCGTATCAGTGATTGTGTAAGCTATATTACATGGAGGTTATTCCACAGGTCCGTATCAGTGGTTTGTAGGCTATATTACATGGAGGTTATTTCACAGGCCCGTATCAGTGGTTTGTAGGCTATATTACATGGAGGTTATTCCACAGGCCCGTATCAGTGGCTTGTAGGCTATATTACATGGAGGTTATTCCACAGGTCCGTATCAGTGGCTTGTAGGCTATATTACATGGAGGTTATTCCACAGGTCCGTATCAGTGGTTTGTAGGCTATATTACATGGAGGTTATTCCACAGGTCCGTATCAGTGGTTTGTAGGCTATATTACATGGAGGTTATTCCACAGGTCCGTATCAGTGGCTTGTAGGCTATGTTACATGGAGGTTATTCCACAGGTCCGTATCAGTGGCTTGTAGGCTATATTACATGGAGGTTATTCCACAGGTCCGTATCAGTGGTTTGTAGGCTATATTACATGGAGGTTATTCCACAGGCCCATATCAGTGGTTTGTAGGCTATATTACATGGAGGTTATTCCACAGGCCCGTATCAGTGGTTTGTAGGCTATATTACATGGAGGTTATTCCACAGGTCCGTATCAGTGGTTTGTAGGCTATATTACATGGAGGTTATTCCACAGGCCCGTATCAGTGGTTTGTAGGCTATATTACATGGAGGTTATTCCACAGGCCTGTATCAGTGGTTTGTAGGCTATATTACATGGAGGTTATTCCACAGGTCCGTATCAGTGGTTTGCAGGCTATATTACATGGAGGTTATTCCACAGGTCCGTATCAGTGGTTTGTAGGCTATATTACGTGGAGGTGTTCCAAAGGCCCGTATCAGTGGTTTGTAGGCTATATTACATGGAGGTGTTCCAAAGGCCCGTATCAGTGGCTTGTAGGCTATATTACATGGAGGTTATTCCAAAGGCCCGTATCAGTGGTTTGTAGGCAATATTACGTGGAGGTGTTCCAAAGGCCCGTATCAGTGGCTTGTAGGCTATATTACGTGGAGGTGTTCCAAAGGCCCGTATCAGTGGCTTGCAGGCTATATTACGTGGAGGTTATTCCACAGGTCCCTATCAGTGGTTTGTAGGCTATATTACGTGGAGGTGTTCCAAAGGCCCGTATCAGTGGCTTGTAGGCTATATTACGTGGAGGTGTTCCAAAGGCCCGTATCAGTGGTTTGTAGGCAATGCGTGGAAGGCCGGAGATGCTAAACGTGTTTTATAGTGATTAACGGTCAATTACAGTGAGACAAGCAGTTATTTCCCTGACAATCTCCAGCTGACAAACTTTCATGACCACCAGGGCCCAAGGTGTGAAATACTTTCTGAAGGCACTGTTTGCCCATTTATGTAGTTACAAATGTAGAATATTTACTTGAGTCAGTTTGCAACAGCAGGAAAATAATCCTGCAGCAACAGGAAATTATTATTTTGAATATAATTTATGGCCTTTTTGTAGGGGTAATACATTTTTCTACGGGAAAATTGAGTCTTAAATTTGAAATGGGGATGTACAAACTTCAGAAGCCTTTTTTAACCTCAAATAAACTACACAAGCTTTCCTGCAACAGGGTGATCAAATTAAGATTCTACAACTGTACAGGACATAACAGGAGGATTTTGTGGAAACCATCAGAGGATGGATTATTCTAATTATTTTTCATAATGAAAATGGGACTAGACTTCAGAGGACATTTATTTCTTTTAAAATGTGGTTAAAGCCTGTTAAAAGATGTTGTGAGGAGAGTCTGTGGGAAGCGACTAAGAGGGTAGTGGGTATTTAATAAAAAGCATTGATGCTCTATGTAAATACATAGAGGAAGGTTAAAGAGACAAATCCACAAAAAAGCACAACATACTGTAACTCGCCTTAATAACTTGTATGGGTTTTAATAACATGACCATCCACAGGATTTTTGACTTGAAGATTATACACAGAACAAAAATATAATGCAACCCAACCTTTTCTGAGATTCTACTGTGTTCCAGTTCATATACGTCTAATAGAAAGCATGAGCTGGCGCACATCCAAAGAAAATGATTTAGTGTAGAGGTTTATATAAGGAAATCAGTTCATTGAAATTAATTCATTAGGGCCTGATCTATGGATTTCACATGACTGGGAATACAGATACGCATCTGTTGTTCACAGATGCCTTTAAAAAAAAAGTAGGATCAGAATACCAGTCTGGATCAGAATACCAGTCTGGATCAGAATACCAGTCTGGATCAGAATACCAGTCTGGATCAGAATACCAGTCTGGATCAGAATACCAGTCTGGATCAGAAAACCAGTCTGGATCAGAATACCAGTCTGGATCAGAATACCAGTCTGGATCAGAAAACCAGTCTGGATCAGAATACCAGTCTGGATCAGAATACCATTCTGGATCAGAATACCAGTCTGGATCAGAATACCAGTCTGGATCAGAATACCATTCTGGATCAGAATAACAGTCTGGATCAGAAAGAAAACCAGTCTGTATCAGAATACCAGTCTGGATCAGAATACCAGTCTGGATCAGAATACCAGTCTGGATCAGAAAACCAGTCTGTATCTGGTGTTACCACCATTTGCCTTATGCAGCACGACACATCACCTTCACATAGAGTTGATCAGGCTGTTGATTATGGCCCGTGGAATGTTTTCCCAATGCTCTTCAATGCCTCTGGGAAGTTGCTAGATATCGGCGGGAACTGGGAACACGCTGTCGAACATGTCGATCCAGAGAATCCCAAACATGCTCAATGGGTGACATGTCTGGTTAGGCCATAAAAGTACAGACATTTACAGCTTCCAGGAGTTGTGTACAGATCCTTGGACATGTCATGCTAAAGCATGGCAGCGGAAGAATGGCACGACAATGTGCCTCAGGATCTCGTCACGGTATCTTAGTGCATTCAAAATCACATCGATAAAATGCAATTGTGTTCGTCGTCTGTAGCTTATGCCCACACCATAATCCCACTGCCACCATGGGGCGCTCTGTTCACAACGTTGATTCATCCGTGAATAGCACACTTCTCCAGTGTGCCAATGGCCATTGGAAGGTGAGCATTTGCCCCCTATAGTCGGTTATGACGCCGAACTGCAGACAGGTCAAGACCCTGGTGAGGATGACGAGCATGCAGATGAGCTTCCCTGAGACGGTTTCTGACAGTTTGTACAGAAATTCGTTGGTCGTTCAAACCCTCATCAGCTGTCCGGGTGGCTGGTCTCAGACAATCCTGCAGATGAAGAAGCCGGATGTGGAGGATATGGGCAGGTGTGGTTACATGTGTTCTGCAGTTGTGAGGCCAGTTGGACATACTGCTAAATTCTCTAAAATGAAGTTGGAGGCGGCTTATGGTAGAGAAACTAACATTCAATTCTCTGGCAACAGCTCTGGTGGACATTCCTGCAGTCAGCATGCCAATTGCATGCTCCCTCAAAACTTGAGACGTCTGTCGGAATACCTAGGATAGGATAAAGTAATCCTTCTCCCCCTCCCCCCCCCCCCCCTTAAAAGACCTAGATGCACTATTGTAAAGTGGCTGTTCCACTGGATGTCATAAGGTGAAAGCACCAATTTGTAAGTCGCTCTGGATAAGAGCGTCTGCTAAATGACTTAAATGTAATGTAAATGTAATGTAATGTCTGTGGCATTGTGTTGGGTGACAAAACTGCACATTTTAGAATGGCCTTTTATTGTCCCCAGCACAAGGTGCACCTGTGTAATGAGCATGCTGTTTATTCAGCTTCTTGATATACCACACCTGTCAGGTGGATGGATTATCTTGGTAAAGGAGAAATGCTCACTAACAGGGATGTTATCAAATTTGTGCACAGAACTTGACAGAAATAAGCTTTTTGAAAAATTTGGGGATCTTTTATTTCAGCTCATGAAACTTGGGACCAACACTTTACATGCTAATGTTTATATTTTTGTTCCGTGTAATATTGTTTGTTACATTAAAAAGTGATTCATATTGATATAGATTCACATTTACATAAATATTAGGTTTACCACCACTGCCAACAATATGGTCCTTGAATGTAAATACCCCAGGGGAGTCAGTCCCAGGAGCATACAGAAGTTAGCTGTGCTGTTTCATGGAGCAGGTTTACATCTATGATTAGGGCCGAGTACAAAATGGTATCCTGTTGCCTATTTAGTGGACTACTTTGACCAGAGGGAGAGGGAATTGGGTGCCATTTTGGGATACAACCTAGGTAGTAGAAATAGCAGCATGGCAGAGCAGCATCACCATAAATACTTATGAACACTTGCCTTGTCGAGAGAGAGAGAGAGAGAGAGAGAGAGACAGAGAGAGAGAGAGAGAGAGAGAGAGACAGCGAGAGAGAGAGAGAGAGAGACAGAGAGAGAGAGAGAGAGAGAGAGAGAGAGAGAGAGATAGAGAGAGAGGGAGACAGACAGACAGACAGACAGACAGACAGACAGACAGACAGACAGACAGACAGACAGACAGACAGAGAGAGAGAGAGAGAGACAGAGAGAGACAGAGAGAGACAGAGAGAGAGAGAGAGAGACAGAGAGAGAGAAAGAGAGAGAGAGAGAGAGAGAGACAGAGAGAGAGAGAGAGAGAGAGAGAGAGAGGGGAGAGAGAGAGAGAGAAAGAGAGAGAGACAGAGAGAGAGACAGAGAGAGAGACAGAGAGAGACAGAGAGAGAGACAGAGAGAGAGAGAGAGAGAGAGAGACAGAGAGAGAGAGAGAGAGAGACAGAGAGAGAGAGAGAGAGAGAGAGAGAGACAGAGAGAGAGAGAGAGAGAGAGAGAGAGAGAGAGAGAGAGAGGGAGACTCTTTGGAAGCCATTATCCAGTGAGTTATGTACCTGCAGTGCCGGGTGGAATTGATCCCATGATGGAAGTTTGACAGGGTCTCATCTTTTCCTCAGAAAATAGATAAATCAATACAGGATATCGCATAAAAAGGAAATGAATGCTGTATTTCCACAGGTTCAGGTTTAGTGTTGAGAGTATGAGATTTAATTAGTTAGCAGCAAGATGATAATATCATTTATGTTGTCATTGACAATGGATCCACAATATAAGACTGGGCGACTGATGGTTAGTGTGGAGGAGTGCTGAGGAAAGGACTCATTTACGTCAGTGATCCCGATTGACTAAACAGAAATGTGACATATACACTACTCTAGTCACCCCATGTTTTAGCCGCCTCTCATCTCCACCTGCTATAGCCACCTCTCAACCCCCCTGCTATAGCCACCTCTCAACCCTCCCTGCTATAGCAACCTCTCAACCCCCCCTGCTATAGCCACCTCTCAACCCCCCCTGCTATAGCAACCTCTCAACCCCTGCTATAGCCATCTCTCAACCCCCTGCTATAGCCACCTCTCAACCCCCTGCTATAGCAACCTCTCAACCCCCCGCTATAGCCACCTCTCAACCCCCTGCTATAGCCATCTCTCAACCCCCTGCTATAGCCATCTCTCAACCCTCCCTGCTATAGCCACCTCTCAACCCCCTGCTATAGCAACCTCTCAACCCCTGCTATAGCCATCTCTCAACCCCCTGCTATAGCCACCTCTCAACCCCCTGCTATAGCAACCTCTCAACCCCCGCTATAGCCACCTCTCAACCCCCTGCTATAGCCATCTCTCAACCCCCTGCTATAGCAACCTCTCAACCCCCCGCTATAGCCACCTCTCAACCCCCTGCTATAGCCACCTGTCAACCCCCTGCTATAGCCACCTCTCAACCCCCTGCTATAGCCACCTCTCAAACCCCCTGCTATAGCAACCTCTCAACCCCCTGCTATAGCCACCTCTCAACCCCCCGCTATAGCCACCTCTCAACCCCTGCTATAGCCACCTCTCAACCCCCCTGCTATAGCCATCTCTCAACCCCTGCTATAGCCACCTCTCAACCCCCCTGCTATAGCAACCTCTCAACCCCCCCCGCTATAGCCACCTCTCAACCCCTGCTATAGCCACCTCTCAACCCCCTGCTATAGCAACCTCTCAACCCCCCGCTATAGCCAACCCTCTCAACCCCCTGCTATAGCCACCTCTCAACCCCCTGCTATAGCCACCTCTCAACCCCCTTCTATAGCCACCTCTCAAACCCCCTGCTATAGCAACCTCTCAACCCCCTGCTATAGCCACCTCTCAACCCCCCTATAGCTATAGCTATAGCACCTCTCAACCCCCTATAGCCACCTCTCAACCCCTGCTATAGCCACCTCTCAACCCCTGCGAAACCCCAAACCCCCTGCTATAGCAACCTCTCAACCCCCGCTATAGCCACCTCTCAACCCCCGCTATAGCCACCTCTCAACCCCCTGCTATAGCCACCTCTCAACCCCTGCTATAGCCATCTCTCACCCCCCACTATAGCCACCTCTCAAACACCCCTGCTATAGCCACCTCTCAACCCCCTGCTATAGCCACCTCTCAAACCCCCCACTATAGCCACCTCTCAACCCCCTGCTATAGCCACCTCTCAAACCCCCTGCTATAGCAACCTCTCAACCCCCCTGCTATAGCCACCTCTCAACCCCTGCTATAGCCATCTCTCACCCCCCCACTATAGCCACCTCTCAACCCCTGCGATAGCCACCTCTCAAACCCCCTGCTATAGCAACCTCTCAACCCCCGCTATAGCCACCTCTCAACCCCCCCCGCTATAGCCACCTCTCAACCCCCTGCTATAGCCACCTCTCAACCCCCTGCTATAGCCATCTCTCACCCCCCACTATAGCCACCTCTCAAACACCCCTGCTATAGCCACCTCTCAACCCCCTGCTATAGCCACCTCTCAAACCCCCCACTATAGCCACCTCTCAACCCCCTGCTATAGCCACCTCTCAAACCCCTGCTATAGCAACCTCTCAACCCCCTGCTATAGCCACCTCTCAACCCCCTGCTATAGCCATCTCTCACCCCCCCCCACTATAGCCACCTCTCAACCCCTGCTATAGCCACCTCTCAACCCCCTGCTATAGCCACCTCTCACCCCCCGCTATAGCCACTTCTCAACCCCCCGCTATAGCCCTCTCCCATCCCCCTGCTATAAGCCACCTCTCAACCTCCCTGCTATAAGCCACCTCTCAACCCCCTGCTATAGCCACCTCTCACCCCCCCCACTATAGCCACTTCTCAACCCCCCGCTATAGCCAGCTCTCATCACCCCTGCTATAAAGCCATCTCTCAACCCCCTGCTATAAGCCACCTCCCATCCCCCTGCTATAAGCCACTTCTCAACCCCCGCTATAGCCATCTCTCATCCCCCTGCTATAAAGCCATCTCTCACCCCCTGCTATAAGCCACCTCTCATCCCCCTGCTATAGCCACATCTCATCCCCCCCGCTATAAGCCACATCTCATCCCCCTGCTATAAGCCACCTCTCATCCCCCTGCTATAGCCACATCTCATCCCCCTGCTATAGCCACCTCTCATCCCCCCTGCTATAAGCCACATCTCATCCCCCTGCTATAAGCCACCTCCCATCCCCCTGCTATAGCCACCTCTCATCCCCCTGCTATAAGCCACCTCTCATCCCCCTGCTATAGCCACCTCTCATCCCCCTGCTATAAGCCACATCTCATCCCCCTTGCTATAAGCCACCTCCCATCCCCCTGCTATAGCCACCTCTCATCCCCCTGCTATAAGCCACCTCTCATCCCCCTGCTATAAGCCACCTCCCATCCCCCATGCTATAAGCCACCTCCCATCCCCCTGCTATAAGCCACCTCTCATCCCCCTGCTATAAGCCACCTCCCATCCCCCTGCTATAAGCCACCTCTCATCCCCCCTGCTATAAGCCACCTTTCATCTCATTTCAAAACAGGTGTACATATACTGAGATCATGTGACAGATCATGTGACACATAGATTGCACACAGGTGGACTTGATTTAACAAATTATGTGACTTCTGAAGGTAATTGGTTGCACCAGATCTTATTTAGGGGCTTCATAGCAAAGAGGGTGAATACATATGCACACACCACTTTTCAGTTTTGTATTTTGAATTTTTGAATCAAATTATTTTTTTCATTTCAATTCCCCAATTTAGACTATTTTGTGTATGTCCATTACATGACATCCAAATAATAAATCAATCAATTTAATTTACAGGTTGTAATGCAACAGAATAGGAAAAACGCCAAGGGGGATGAATACTTTTGCAGGGCACTGTAGACCTTCCCATTGAGAGATTTTGGCCAATCAGTGATGCCACATAATATATTATGCATCATACGTTTATCATATCACCTCTGACCCTGGCTGATAGGCGTGGAGGGTTGATGACCTACTACATGTATCATTTTTGACACACACCATTAACACCTGGGGTTCCTGAGTGGCGCAGCAGTCTAGGGCACTGCATCTCAGTGCTAGAGGTGTCACTACAGACACCCTTGTTCAAATCCAGGCAGTATCACAACTGGCCATGATTGGGTGGTACACAATTGGCCCAGCATCATCTGGGTTTGGCCGGTGTAAATAAGAATTGTTCTTAACTGACTTGCCTAGTTGAATAAAGGTCAATTATATATACATTTTTTTTACAACCTGTCCTGACGGTCCACTTGTTCTGAAGGATATACAATAAATGTATTTATTAAACCGTGGTGAAAAACAATCTTTATTGCTTCCACTAATTCAACTTCATCGTCAACAGGAAGATTTTCGCGTGAAGCTGGTTGATCTTTATAAACCTGTGCAGAGGTATTTTATTGACGTTTGTTCATATGGTTCTGTGTGCAACGTGTCCTGTGGCTTTTAACATTATGCAGAACCAGCAGCTGTAACATTTGATAAATCACAACACAGGTCACACAATGTGTTCTTGTTCTCTTTGAGGGGCTGTAATAACATTTGGTAATTGAAAAATTATCTGAATTGTTGAGAGCCGATGAAGTGTGTCTCTTCTATAGTAGTACATTGAACCAAAGTGTTGTTTTTCTCTCTCGAGAAGGACTGAAGGTCTGAAGAACTGAAGAACTGAACGACTGAAGAACTGAACGACTGAAGAACTGAAGTACTGAAGAACTGAAGAACTGAAGGACTGAAGAACTGAAGAACTGAAGGACTGAACGACTGAAAAACTGAACGACTGAAGAACTGAAGGACTGAAGAACTGAAGAACTGAAGGACTGAACGACTGAAGACCTGAATGACTGAAGAACTGAAGGACTGAAGAACTGAAGGACTGAAGGACTGAACGACTGAAGAACTGAAGGACTGAACGACTGAAGACCTGAAGGACTGAAGAACTGAAGGACTGAAGAACTGAAGGACTGAAGAACTGAACGACTGAAGAACTGAACGACTGAAGAACTGAAGGACTGAAGAACTGAAGAACTGAAGGACTGAAGAACTGAAGAACTGAAGGACTGAAGGACTGAAGAACTGAACGACTGAAGAACTGAAGGACTGAAGAACTGAAGAACTGAAGGACTGAACGACTGAAGACCTGAACGACTGAAGAACTGAAGGACTGAAGAACTGAAGGACTGAAAGACTGCATCACAATACAGTATCATTTTTACTTCCATTGCTGTAAAAAGTGAATTTATGATAGGTAGACACTCATTGGCTAAACTCATTGGCTACATTCTGTTCAGTACTCAAACATTGCGGTCTACTGTACAGTATTATGATTAACTGCATGATGTTGGATGTTCTCCCGATGCTGATCGAGGACTCATATTTCACTTGAAGGGTTTCAATACTCAGATACTGCTCAGTCTCTTCAGCTATGACTCACTATCAGCCTTCTAGAATCTGCAAGGCTTTCTCCCCTTCTACTTTCGTCTGCCTGTTTTCACTTTGATAATGTATCCTTTCATGTGGTGTATTGTCAAACACTCGATGGAAACTGAAATGAGTTACACCATATGTTACTGCTGTAATTCATTACTACACTGTCTGGCTTCAAAAGAAGTGCAACAGATTGATCCTCTGCTCTAAGCTCGGGCTGATGTCGCAAAGGAAACAGGATTTCTGAAATAAATAAATAGGGGTTTGAGACTATATCACTCAATAGTAGGTGATAATTATTTTCTGTTAACAGCAAAACGCTGATACGGTAATAAGAGAGAAAGCGTTTGATTAATGGAGGTCTTGAACACAAAGAATCATTGTCCATTCTAATCTTGCATGTTTGTGTCTCTGATTATTCCCTGTTGTATTTATTCTGCCGGAGTACAACTGAGACAGTAAATTGTTTTGAGTAAATTGAATAAGACACTTCACGTCAGTGAATCAGTGAATACATCAGTGAATATATCAGTGAGACAGGTGAGTTGGAGACCCACAGGTTGTAGGGCCCTGGAGACAGGTGAGTTGGATACCCACAGGTTGTGGGGCCCTGGAGACAGGTGAGTTGGATACCCACAGGTTGTAGGGCCCTGGAGACAGGTGAGTTGGACATTCACAGGTTGTAGGGCCCTGGAGACAGGTGAGATGGAGACCCACAGGGTGTAGGGCCCTGTAGACAGGTGAGTTGGAGACACACAGGGTGTAGGGCCCTGGAGACAGGTGAGTTGGAGACCCACATGGTGTAGGGCCCTGGAGACAGGTGAGTTGGAGACCCACAGGGTGTAGGGCCCTGGAGACAGGTGAGTTGGATACCCACAGATTGTGGGGCCCTGGAGACAGGTGAGTTGGATACCCACAGGTTGTAGGGCCCTGGAGACAGGTGAGTTGGATACCCACAGGTTGTGGGGCCCTGGAGACAGGTGAGTTGGACACTCACAGGTTGTGGGGCCCTGGAGACAGGTGAGTTGGATACTCACAGGTTGTGGGGCCCTGGAGACAGGTGAGTTGGATACCCACAGGTTGTGGGGCCTTTTTGTCTACCTCTCTGCTCATTTTTAAAGCTATTATTACTCTGCTACATTTACAGGCCTATGAAATGTGGGTGAGAAAAATTGTGTAACACTGTATGACTATAAAAGTCTCCATTATTCACAGACATATTTTTTACTTCTATACTTGCAATAGTGAGTGACTGCTGTGTGGAATAGCCCAGCATTGCAGGTGTCACAAAAGTAATTGTAATTTCACATCATCATGCCCAATGCAGTTGAACCATATGTTGGCACAGCTCATGTTGTCCATAGTAGGGTTGATTATTTTCCCTGTATTTTACAAGAATGAATGAAACACGTTTCTCCCAGGTGACCAGGTCATTCTAAATCATATAAAGGATTTGATTAGAGCTTTTATCGGCTTGAAAATTCAAACCTGATGCTACCTGAGCCTGATGAGCCGTACATTAAAGACTTTTTATGAGCGCTACATTAAAGAAATGTTATGAGTCCAAGCCCAAAAAAGCCCAAATGATTGTGCCATTATCCAATAGGTCTGCATAGCCTATAATATATAGGCTAACACACATTATACACAAGACACAACAGAAAAACATAATAGCTCATAGATGTAGGTATGCTTTCTTGGGTAAATAAATGATACCAGCTCCAGTAGGCTAATCGTTTTGAGGGTGGACTGTATTACTCTATTGTATTACACTGGATTATAGGACTGGAATTGTGTACATCATTCAAGGGGCTGCACAGTTTTGAAACAAAAAGTTATTAATCAACAAATGATGCACATTTGGGAAGTCTTGATACAACATTTTGAACAGAAATTCAATGGTTCATTGGATCAGTCTACAACATTTCACATACACTGCTGCCATCTTGTGGCCAATATCTAAATGGCAGCTGGGCTGGAATAATATATTATGGCCTGTCTCTTGCATTTCAAAGATGATGGTACAAAAAACAGACTTTTTTTTCTTTTTTTTCTTTTTATTATCTTTTACAATATCTAATGTGTTCTATTCTCCTACAATCCTTTCACATTTCCACAAACTTCAAAAGTTTTTCCTTTCAAAAATGGTACTAAGAAAATGCATACTCTTGCATCCGGGCCTGAGCTGCAGGCAGTTAGATTTGGGTATGTAATTTTAGGAGAAACTGGAAGAAAAGGGTCCGTTAAGCAATTTATTACTCCTAAAACTTATTTAGGCTTTTGCCATAAAAATGGAGTTGAATACTTAATGATTCAAGACATTTCAGCTTTTAATATTAATTAAATTTTAACAGTTTAGAAAAATATAATTTAACTTTGACATTATGGGGCCAGTGTAGGCCAGTGCCAAAACATAGAAATGTAATCCATTATAAATTCAGGCTGTAACACAACAAAATGTGGAATTAGTCAAGAGGTGTGAATACTTCCTGAAAGCACTGTAACTCCATTTAAGGATACATTTTTCTTGATGTCCAATGTAATGCATAAATGATTGCTTTATTGAATAAAACAAGAAGGAATGTCTACTTGACTTCCATCATTATATTTCTGGAGCAAAACAGAAGAGATCAATTATTTTATCTTGCTGTAATTAATAATAAAAGTTGATCAGACAATAGTTACTGCATGAAGTTAAAAGCCATTGGTTACTAGCTGTTACAAAAATAAGGCAAGTGACATTTATTGAAGAAAATCACATCATTCAGGAGATGCTAGATATTCTCCACACAGTTCTGGCTGAAAATGAATACATTTCTTCGACGATGTACAGTACCAGTCAAAAGTTTGGACACACCTACTCATTCAAGGGTTTTCTTTATTTTTAATATTTTCTACATTGTAGAATAATAGTGAAGACCTCAACACTATGAAATTACACATATGGAATCATGTAGTAAGTATAAAAAGTATTTAAAAAATCTAAATATATTTTACATTAGAGATTCTTCAAAGTAGCCACCCTTTGCCTTGATGACAGCTTTGCACACTCTTGGAATTCTCTCAAGCAGCTTCACCTGGAATGCTTTCCCAACAGCCTTGAAGGAGTTCCCACATATGCTGAGCACTTGGCTGCTTTTACTTCACTCTGTGGTCCAACTCATCCCAAACCATCTCAATTGGGTTGAGGTCAGGTGATTGTGGAGGCCAGGTCACTCTCCTTCTTGGTCAAATAGCCCTTACACAGCCTGGAGGTGTGTTGGGTAACTGACCTGTTGAAAACAATTGATAGTCAAACTAAGCGCAAACCAGATGGGATGGCGTATCTCTGCAGAATGCTGTGGTAGCCATGCTGATTAAATGTGCCTTGACGTCTAAATAAATCACAGACAGTGTCACCAGCAACGCACCCCACACCATCACACCTCCTCCTCCATGCTTCACGGTGGGAACCACACAGAGATCAGCCATTCACCTATTCTGCGTCTCACTAAGGCACGGTCGGTTGGAACCAAAAATCTCTAATTTGGACTCATCAGACCAAAGGAAAGAATTCCACAGGTCTCATGTCCATAGCTTGTGTTTCTTGGTCCAAGCAAATCTCTTCTTATTGGTGTCCTTTAGTAGTGATTTCTTTCCAACAATTTGACCATGAAGGCCTGATTCACGCAGTCTCCTCTGAACAGTTGATGTTGAGATGTGTCTGTTTTTATATATACAGTATATCTTTTTAAGGGGTGGATCAGCCTTACTGTTACAGAAAGAGTGTTGTTCCATCCATGTAATTCTCTGCATTATTTCCAATCCCCTATATATTTTCGGGGGAAACATATGTATCCATATAAATACAAACCCATATATGTACTGTATATAGTGCCAAGTCTAGGACATATATATATATATATATATATACTGTATATATATATTTGGGGTAAAAACTGTTGAGAATGTTTTTTGTCCTAGACTTGGCACTACATACAGTACATATATGGGTATGTATTTATATGGATATATATATATACATACATACATACATACATACATACATACATACATACATACATAAACAATCATACATTTAAACAGGTCAACATTCACAAGGTTGCGTGGCCAGACGGATTACCAGGACGTGTGCTCCGGGCATGTGCTGACCAACTACCAGGTGTCTTCACTGATATTTTCAACATGTCGCTGATTCAGTCAGTAATACCAACATGTTTCAAGCAGACCACCATAGTGCTTGTGCCCAACAATATGAAGGCAACCTGCCTAAATATCTACAGACTACAGGAAAAGGAGGACCGAGCACGCCCCTATTCTCATCGATCGACGGGGCTATAGTGGAGCAGGTTGAAAGCTTCAAGTTCATTGGTGTTCACATCAACATCAAACTAGAATGGTCCAAACACCAAGACAGTCATGAAGAGGGCACGACAAAGACTATTTCCCCTCAAGAAACTAAAAAGATCCTCAGATCCTCAAAAGGTTCTAGGCTGCAACATTGAGAGCATCCTGACTAGTTACATAACTGCCTGGTACGGCAATTGCTCAGTCTCCGACCGCAAGGCACAACAGAGGGTAGTGCGTACGGCCCAGTACATCACTGGGGCTAATCTGCCTGCACTCCAGGACCTCTACACCAGGCTGTGTCAGAGGAAGGCCCTAAAAATTGTCAAAGACCCCAGCCACCTAAGTCATAGACTGGTCTCTCTACTACCGCATGGCAAGCGGTACTGGAGTGCCAAGTCTAGGACAAAAAGCCTTCTCAACAGTTTTAACCACCAAGCCATAAGACTCCTGAACAGGTAAGCAAATAGCTACTCGGACAATTTGCATTGTGTGCTCCCCCCCAACCCCTCTTCTACACTGCTGCTACTCTCTGTATATCATAGAAGCATAGTCACTTTAACTATACATTCATGTACATACTACCTATATTGGCCCGACCAACCAGTGCTCCTCCACATTGGCTAACCGAGCTATCTGCACTGTGTCCCGCCACCCACCACCAGCCAACCCCTCTTTTACGCTACTGCTACTCTCTGTATATCATAGAAGCATAGTCACTTTAACTATACATTCATGTACATACTACCTATATTGGCCCGACCAACCAGTGCTCCTGCACATTGGCTAACCGGGCTATCTGCACTCTCACGCCACCCACCACCAGCCAACCCCTCTTTTACGCTACTGCTACTCTCTGTTTATCATATATGCATAGTCACTTTAACCATATCTACATGTACATACCACCTCAATTAGCCTAACTAACCGGTGTCTGTATGTAGCCTCGCTACTGTTATAGCCTCGCTATTGTTAAAGCCTCGCTACTGTTATAGCCTCGCTACTGTTATAGCCTCGCTACTGTTATAGCCTCGCTACTGTTATAGCCTCACTATTGTTATAGCCTCGCTACTGTTATAGCCTCGCTACTGTTATAGCCTCGCTACTGTTATAGCCTCGCTACTGTTAGCCTCGCTACTGTTATATCCTCGCTACTGTTATTTTTCACTGTATTTTATACTGTTGTTTTTATTTTTTTACTTACCTATTGTTCACCTAATACCTTTTTTACACTATTGGTTAGAGCCTGTCAGTGAGCATTTCACTGTAAGTTGTATTCGGTGAATGTGACAAATAAACTTTGATTTGATTTGATTTGACATGTACACACATATACATTCATACACATACATATACATACCTACATACACTTTTTTATAATATACCTTTATTATTTTCCGCAAACCCTACCACCCCTCCCCCAATTGGAGAAAACTAGTCAACAATAACACTTAGGCTTCTACCTTCATTGATATCTTGTTGTTATTAGTCTTTACCCTTCAACTCTATTCAACCCATCCCATCTATCTCATAACTCTTTAGTCATATCACAGTTTACCTATTATGATTTTGCCGACACCGAGCGACCTGCTTTTAAAAAAGTATTTTTAAAAATCTTCAATTTGATTTGGAATGGCAAGCCAGACAGTTCCCGCTCAGCCCAGTCAAAACTGTTCGCTGCTCTGGCCCCCCAATGGTGGAACAAACTCCCTCACGACGCCAGGACAGCGGAGTCAATCACCACCTTCCGGAGACACCTGAAACCCCACCTCTTTAAGGAATACCTAGGATAGGATAAAGTAATCCTTCTCCCCCTCCCCCCTTAAAAGACCTAGATGCACTATTGTAAAGTGGCTGTTCCACTGGATGTCATAAGGTGAAAGCACCAATTTGTAAGTCGCTCTGGATAAGAGCGTCTGCTAAATGACTTAAATGTAAATGTTAAATGTAAATTTAAAGGGTCTATTTATATAACGAAGATGAATTCGGAGGGCGGAAATTATTAAATAGAGCTCTCACTGAAGACATCAGTCATACAAAAGTTATACTTAAATCAGAAATGGTTCTCTAGTAAATTACTAAGAATGTCTCAAGAATGGCCTTTTTCCCTTTATTCTGATTACAGCTGCTTACTTTTGGTTATTTGAAAATGAAATCATCTCCAAAATATAGTTATTTTTTAAACAAGCCTTAGAAAGTTGGTTGCAATTTCAGTTTAATCCACCTGAAAGGACAGAACAAATAATACAACAAATATTGTGGTTAAATTCAAATATACTAATTGATAAAAAAAAATGTTTTTAAATCAATAACATTTTTTAAAAAAGGTATAATTTTTCTAAATGATATCGTAAATAGGACTGGTGGAGTTATGTCACACATGCAGCTAACACAGACATACGGAAATGTCTGCTCTACCCAAAATTACAACCAACTAATTGCAGCATTACCACAAAAAATGAAAGAGGTAGAAGGGGGAAAAGTAAGGAACCTCTATGTCCGCCCCGTAGTAAAGAACATAAATGGTAAAAAGAAAATCAAAAATCTAAATATATGCCAGTTTCAGGGTGATTTTTCCACAAATAGACAGGTATTTTCCTTTCCATGGTAGTAAGATGTTATGTATTTTTGCTAACTTTCTATAAAGATGTATTTGAGTAAGATTTCTTCTTTATTTTGGGATTTGTATACCTAGTATGTCCACATCCCCGCCAGACCATTTTATTGGTATTTATCCAGTACATAATATCATAATCATCACTTATCATAATTTGGCTTTAATCCAGAGAGTTTAGCAAAAGTATATAGATCCTCTACGAGACTGTGGAGGGATTATAATTGTGGTTTTAAAGGAAAACATGAGTCATCAGCGTACAATGACAACTTTGTTTTTAAGCCACGGATTTATTGTTGGATCTAATTTTAACAGCTAACATTTCGATGGCAATAATAAATCAATATGCCGATAGTGGACAACCTTGGTTTACTCCTTTTGACAGTTTAAAACTTTCTGAGATGTAGCCATTATTTACTATTTTAAACATAGGTTTACTATACATTACTTTAACCCATTTTAAAAGAGATTCTCCAAAATGGAAAAATTCCAGGCATTTATTTATAAACTCCAGTCCTACTTTATCAAAGGCCTTATCAAAGTCAGCTATGAAAACCAGGCCTGGTTTCCCCGATATTTCATAGTATTCTATTGTTTCCAGTACTTGTCTTATATTATCTCCCATGTATCGTCCATGTAAAAAATCTGCCTGATTAGGATGAATAATATCTGACAATACCTTTTTAATTCTATGCGCCAAGCATTTAGCCAGAACTTTTGCATCACAACACTGAAGTGTAAGAGGCCTCCATTTTTTTTAAATGGACTGGATCTTTATATATACCAATTGGATCCCATTTCAGTAATAATGAAATAAGACCTTCTTGTTGTGTGTCTGATAATCTACCATTTATATAGGAGTGGTTAAAACATGCTAATAATGGTCCTCTGAGTATATCAAAAAAAAGTTTGGTATACTTCCACAGCTATGTTATCCAGCCCTGGAGTTTTCCCAGCCTTAAAGGCTTTAATTGCATCAATAAGTTCCTCGTCTTTAATTTGGCCTTCACATGAGTCTTTCTGTACAGATGTTAATTTTACATTATTAATAGGAAAAACATCCATACAATTAGCTTCGGTTAGTGGAGATGGAGGAGACTGAAATAAAAAAATATTCTTATAGAACTTTACTTCCTCTTTGAAAATATAATTAGGTGAATCATGTGTGACTTCATCTTCGGTAATAAGTTTCAATAAAACATTTTTGGTAGCATTGAAGATTGAAAAATAATTTGGTGCATTTTTCTCCTAATTACATCTAGTTCACTTTATTTTTTATAATATATTACACTGGATCTTTCTTGAATAAGTTCCTCCATTTCTTTTTGTTTTTCCTCTAACTTATTCTGTGCCTCTATGGTACCGTTTTTATTGCTATCTAACTGTACTGTTAGTCCTTCAATTTCCTTTGTTAATATGGACTCTTGATCTAAATTGCTTTTGTTTTATAGATGAGTAGTGAATTGCATGGCCTCTAAAAGCACATTTATAAGTGTCCCATACAATAAGAGGATCTGCTGAACCTATTTCATGTCGGAAAAAGTCCGTTATAAATTCTTCTGTCACAGTTATAAACAAGTTATCATCCAGTAGGCTTTGATTACATTTCCAATATCTTCGCCCACGTGGAAATTCTGTAAGAGTAATATATATGCCAATTATGTGATGATCCGAGATGTGTCTGTTACTTGAACTCTGTGAAGCATTTATTTGGGCTGCAATTTCTGAAGCTGGTAGCTCTAATGCACTTATCCTCTGCAGCAGAAGTAACTCTGGGTCTTCTTTTCCTGTGGCAGTCCTCATGAGAGCCAGTTTCATCATGATGGTTTTTGCGTCTGAACTTGAAGAAACGATCAAAGTTCTTCAAATGTTCCGTATTGACTGACCTTCATGTCTTAAAGTAATGATGGACTGTCGTTTCTCTTTGCTTATTTGAGCTATTCTTGCCATAATATGGACTTGTTCTTTTACCAAATAGGGCCATCTTCTGTATACCATCCCTACCATGTCACAACACAACTGATTGACTGAAACGCATTAAGAATGAAAGAAAATACACAAATTAACATTTAACAAGGCACACCTGTTAATTGAAATGCATTCCAGGTGACTACCTCATAAAGCTGGTTGAGAGAATGCCAAGAGTATGCAAAGCTGTCATCAAGGCAAAGGGTGGCTACTTTGAAGAATCACAAATATAAAATATATTTTTATTTGTTTAACAATTTCGTTGTTTACTACATGATTCTAAATCTATTTCATAGTGTTGATGTCTTCACTAATATTATACATTGTAAAAAGATTTTTTTTTTTTTTTAATGAAAAAACTTTAATACTTTTGACTGAGTTCGTTCCATTCTGGATTCGAGACGTCGGGCGAGGGGCCTTCAGTACCTCGTGGACTGGGAGGAGTATGGTCCGGAGGAGAGATGCTGGGTTCCGGTGGAGGACGTGTTGGATCCTTCTATGCTGCGAGATTACCATTACCTTCTAGCCATCACTGATCCATTTTTCATTTTCCATTGGTTTTGTCTTGTCTTCCTTCACACCTGGTTCCAATCCCATCAATTACATGTTGTGTATTTCCCCTCTGTTTCCCCTCGTGTCCTTGTCGGAGATTGTTTGATTGTATGTGATGTGCAAGTTATATGTTGGTGTGTGACGGGTTTTGTACCCACTTTTGTTATTTTGTATATATATATATATATTTTTTTTGTCAGCACTTACTAAACAACTCCGTTTATACCAAGTTCGTTCTCCTGCGCCTGACTTCCCTGCCACCAACACGCACCCCTTACAGCAGTAGTATTGTAACATTACATATATCACATGATCCTTAGTTCACAGACTGCAGTAGTATAGTCTAGTAACATTACATATTTTCGGAGTGTCGAATATTTCAGAGAAGTCAGCAAAAGTCCTGACATTCTCTCTCAGCCAGACCTGATTGGTAAGTTAACAAGCTGTTTTACAGGTTAATAACTCAGAGCACTACAGGTGCCATGTACTGTATTCTGGAGAGTGTGTTTGTGTTTGTGTGTGTGTGTGTGTGTGTGTGTGTGTGTGTGTGTGTGTGTGTGTGTGTGTGCGTGTGTGTGTTTTGTGTGTGTGTGTGTTTGTGTGTGTGTGTGGTGTGTGTGTGTGTGGTGTGTGTGTGTGTGTGTGTGTGTGTGTGTGTGTGTGTGTGTGTGTGTGTGTGTGTGTGTGTGTGTGTGTGTGTGTGTGTGTGTGTGTGTGTGTGTGTGTGTGTGTGTGTGTGTGTGTGGTGTGTGTGTGTGTGTGTGTGTGTGTGTGGTGTGTGTGGTGTGTGTGTGTGTGTGTGTGTGTGTGTGTGTGTGTGTGTGTGTGTGTGTGTGTGTGTGAGAGTCTATATAGAGGAATAACTCACATGGCTCAGATGTTTTTAATAAGGAGGTGATTTAGTAAGGAGGCAATTTAATGGAGCTCGGTGTGTCTTCATGGTGTGTCTTCATGGTGTGTCTTCATGGTGTGTCTTCATGGTGTGTCTTCAAGGTGTGTCTTCAAGGTGTGTCTTCATGGTGTGTCTTTAAGGTGTGTCTTCAAGGTGTGTCTTCATGATGTGTCTTCATAGTGTGTCTTCAAGGTGTGTCTTCATGGTGTGTCTCCAAGGTGTGTCTTCAAGGTTTGTCTTCATGGTGTGTCTTCATGGTGTGTCTTCAAGGTGTGTCTTCATGGTGTGTCTTCATGGTGTGTTTTCAAGGTGTGTCTTCATGGTGTGTCTTCAAGATGTGTCTTCATGGTGTGTCTTCAAGGTGTGTCTTCATGGTGTGTCTTCATGGTGTGTCTTCATGGTGTGTCTTCATGGTGTGTCTTCAAGGTGTGTCTTCATGGTGTGTCTTCATGGTGTGTCTTCATGGTGTGTCTTCATGGTGTGTCTTCAAGGTGTGTCTTCAAGGTGTGTCTTCATGGTGTGTCTTCATGGTGTGTCTTCATGGTGTGTCTTCATGGTTTGTCTTCATGGTGTGTCTTCTTGGTGTGTCTTCATGGTGTGTCTTCATGGGAATAGGGAGGTCTGATGGTAGGTCTGCGTCCGTTTGTGAAAAGAAGACTCTATAACTAATCTATTTACATTTAAATGATAATGCCAGGCACAACCCATGCAGATATATACTCCAAACACAGGCGTTGATGGCATTATCATTTTAATACGACAGGTTACCAACATAGTCATATAATGGGTTACATATTTTAATTAAAAATGTTATTTTGATGAATTTATTCATACTGTTTTATCATTCAGATGAAGTCCCAAAAAATCTTGGGGTTCCTACCCAATCCGGCTCATCGTTCGTTCTATAGGTTTGGATGCCAGAGACACCACCCAGTCGTTAAGTCCTTTTGTTCTGCATCTTTGGGACGCAACCTAGTTGTTGGTTCTAAATGTTCCATTGCCATACTGGCTGGCAACGTTCTTATCCCTTGCTTGCTAGCTAGCCAACTATGGCTAACTTACAGTCACGTCAAACAGTGCAGCCAGAATAACATCATAGTAGCTGCATTTGCATTTGTTTAAGGTGTTTTCTAGTGACATTTACTTGAATACATCCAGAACAATGCGATAATGATGCACCATTTCACCTGGCATAGTAAATGTGCTCTCGAGTCAGGACACTGTCTTTCAGAGAATCTAGCCAACAACACAGCAAAACACAATAACTTCAAACTGAAACTGGAAAGACTGCAAACTCGCTGCACTTTGTTTCGTTTCACCTGTTTTCTATTGCTATTTCTTAGTATATATATATCCATAAAAATGTGGTTAATTCATGACTTCGACTGGTTGAGAAAAGTTTCCATCCCAACTCCAGACACGTTCATTACTATGCAACAGCTGGAGATCAAATTTGAATATTGAAACAATGTTGCAAATGTCAGAGACACAGAGAACAACGTTTATACAAATCTCTGGTGTTGAAAACTACATGTTAGTCTGAAAGAAATGGGAGATAATGTCTAGATGCTTTTTATAGTGGAGATCAAGTTGCCGGGCTGGGTTGATGAGACAGTGGGTTGCTCAGTCAGATGGAACAGAGTAAAAAGGCATTTTAATGTCATAGTTTTAGCTAGTGTTAACTTGTGGAATACATACCGGCTGGAGTGCAGTTTTAACAGATCAGCATCCGGGGTCCCGAGTGGCGCAGATGCGTCACTACAGTTCCTGGGTCGAATCCAAGCTGTATCACATCTGGCCGTGATTGGGAGTCCCATAGGGCAGCGCACAATTGGCCCAGTATCGTCCAGGTTTGGCCGGAGTAGGCCGTCATTGTAAATAAGAATTTGTTCTTAACTGACTTGCCATGTTAAATAAAGGTTAAATATATATATATATATCACATATGTAGAGAGACAAAGTCTAAAACTATCCAGAACTGTTTCAAATTCCTGTGACACCAAGGAAACACCGCAAACACATTGTGAGGGATCAACCAAAACGGAACACCATGGGCCCTGGGCTAAACCCAAACGGAACACCATGGGCCCTGGGCTCAACCCAAACGGAACACCATGGGCCCTGGGCTCAACTCAAACGGAACACCATGGGCCCTGGGCTCAACTCAAACGGAACACCATGGGCCCTGGGCTCAACTCAAACGGAACACCATGGGCCCTGGGCTCAACTCAAACGGAACACCATGGGCCCTGGGCTCAACCCAAACGGAACACCATGGGCCCTGGGCTCAACTCAAACGGAACACCATGGGCCCTGGGCTCAACTCAAACGGAACACCATGGGCCCTGGGCTCAACCCAAACGGAACACCATGGGCCCTGGGCTCAACTCAAACGGAACACCATGGGCCCTGGGCTCAACTCAAACAGAACACCATGGGCCCTGGGCTCAACTCAAACGGAACACCATGGGCCCTGGGCTCAACTCAAACGGAACACCATGTGCCCTGGGCTCAACTCAAACGGAACACCATGGGCCCTGGGCTCAACCCAAACGGAACACCATGGGCCCTGGGCTCAACTCAAACGGAACACCATGTGCCCTGGGCTCAACCCAAACGGAACACCATGGGCACTGGGCTCAACTCAAACGGAACACCATGTGCCCTGGGCTCAACCCAAACGGAACACCATGTGCCCTGGGCTCAACTCAAACGGAACACCATGGGCCCAGGGCTCAACCCAAACGGAACACCATGGGCCCTGGGCTCATCCAAAACGGAACACCATGGGCCCTGGGCTCAACTCAAATGGAACACCATGGGCCCTAGGCTCAACTCAAACGGAACACCATGGGCCCTGGGCTCATCCCAAACGGAACACCATGGGTCCTGGGCTCAACCCAAACGGAACACCATGGGCCCTGGGCTCATCCAAAACGGAACACCATGGGCCCTGGGCTCAACCCAAAGGAACACCATGGGCCCTGGGCTCATCCCAAACGGAACACCATGGGCCCTGGGCTCAACTCAAACGGAACACCATGGGCCCTGGGCTCAACACCACCATGGGTCCTGGGCTCAACCCAAACGGAACACCATGGGCCCTGGGCTCATCCAAAACGGAACACCATGGGCCCTGGGCTCAACCCAAAGGAACACCATGGGCCCTGGGCTCATCCCAAACGAAACACCATGGGCCCTGTCTCAAACCAAACGGAACACCATGGGCCCTGGGCTCATCCCAAACGGAACACCATGGGCCCTGGGCTCAAACCAAATGGAACACCAATCCCAACGGAACACCATGGGCCCTGGGCTCAACCCAAACGGAACACCATGGGCCCTGGGCTCATCCCAAACTGGGCCCTGGGCTCAACTCAAACGGAACACCATGGGTCCTGGGCTCAACCCAAAGGAACACCATGGGCCCTGGGCTCAACTCAAACGGAACACCATGGGCCCTGGGCTCATCCCAAACGGAACACCATGGGTCCTGGGCTCAACCCAAAGGAACACCATGGGCCCTGGGCTCATCCCAACCATGGGCCCTGGGCTCATCCCAAACGGAACACCATGGGCCCTGGGCTCATCCCAACTGGGCCCAGGGCTCAACCCAAACGGAACACCATGGGTCTTGGGCTCATCCCAAATGGAACACCATGGGCCCTGGGCTCATCCAAAACGGAACACCATGGGCCCTGGGCTCAACCCAAACGGAACACCATGGGCCCTGGGCTCAACCCAAACGGAACACCATGGGCTCTGGGCTCATCCCAAACGGAACACCATGGGCCCTGGGCTCAACCCAAACGGAACACCATGGGCCCTGGGCTCATCCCAAACGGAACACCATGGGCCCTGGGCTCATCCCAAACGGAACACCATGGGTCTTGGTCTCATCCCAAATGGAACACCATGGGCCCTGGGCTCATCCAAAACGGAACACCATGGGCCCTGGGCTCATCCCAAACGGAACACCATGGGCCCTGGGCTCATCATCGCAAACGGAACACCATGGGCCCTGGGCTCATCCCAAACGGAACACCATGGGCCCTGGGCTCTCATCGGGAACACCATGGGCCCTGGGCTCATCCCAAATGGAGCACCATGGGCCCTGGGCTCATCCCAAACGGAACACCATGGGTCCTGGGCTCATCCCAAACAGAACACCATGGGCCCTGGGCTCAACCCAAACGGAACACCATGGGCCCTGAGCTCAACCCAAACGGAACACCATGGGCCCTGGGCTCATCCCAAACGGAATACCATGGGCCCTGGGCTCAACCCAAACAGAACACCATGGGCCCTGGGCTCAACCCAAACGGAACACCATGGGCCCTGGGCTCATTCCAAACGGAACACCATGGGCCCTGGGCTCGCTCATCGCAAACGGAACACCATGGGCCCTGGGCTCAACTCAAACGGAACACCATGGGCCCTGGGCTCAACCCAAACGGAACACCATGGGTCCTGGGCTCAACCCAAACGGAACACCATGGGCCCTGGGCTCATCCAAAACGGAACACCATGGGCCCTGGGCTCAACCCAAAGGAACACCATGGGCCCTGGGCTCATCCCAAACGAAACACCATGGGCCCTGTCTCAAACCAAACGGAACACCATGGGCCCTGGGCTCATCCCAAACGGAACACCATGGGCCCTGGGCTCAAACCAAATGGAACACCATGGGCCCTGGGCTCATCCCAAACGGAACACCATGGGCCCTGGGCTCAACTCAAACGGAACACCATGGGCCCTGGGCTCATCCCAAACGGAACACCATGGGTCCTGGGCTCAACCCAAAGGAACACCATGGGCCCTGGGCTCAACTCAAACGGAACACCATGGGCCCATGGGCACCATGGGCCCTGGGCTCATCCCAAACGGAACACCATGGGTCCTGGGCTCAACCCAAAGGAACACCATGGGCCCTGGGCTCATCCCAAACGAAACACCATGGGCCCTGGGCTCATCCCAAACGGAACACCATGGGCCCTGGGCTCAACCCAAACGGAACACCATGGGCCCTGGGCTCATCCCAAACGGAACACCATGGGCCCAGGGCTCAACCCAAACGGAACACCATGGGCCCTGGGCTCATCCCAAACGGAACACCATGGGCCCTGGGCTCAACCCAAACGGGGCCCTGGGCTCATCCCAAACGGAACACCATGGGCCCTGGGCTCATCCCAAACGGAACACCATGGGTCCTGGGCTCACCCAAACGGAACACCATGGGCCCTGGGCTCATCCCAAAGGGCACCATGGGCCCTGGGCTCAAAACGGAACACCATGGGCCCTGGGCTCGCTCACGGGGCCCTGGGCTCAACACCATGGGCCCTGGGCTCATCCCAAACCATGGGTCTGGGCTGGAACACCATTGGGTCCTGGGCTCATCCCAACAGGGCCATGGGCCTGGGCTCAACCCAACATGGGCCTGAGCTCAAAGCACCATGGGCCCTGGGCTCATCCCAAACGGAATACCATGGGCCCTGGGCTCAACCCAAACAGAACACCATGGGCCCTGGCTCAACCCAAACGGAACACCATGGGCCCTGGGCTCATTCCAAGGAACACACCATGGGCCCTGGGCTCAACCAAACAAACGGAACACCATGGGCCCTCAACCCAAACGGGGGCCCTGGGCTCATCAAACCCAAAACGGAACACCATGGGCCCTGGGCTCATCCCAAATGGGCCCTGTCTCAACCAAACCACCATGGGCCCTGGGCTCATCCCAAACGGAACACATCCCAAACGGAACACCATGGGCCCTGGGCTCATGGGGCCCTCTCAACCAAACGGAACACCATGGGCCCTGGGCTCATCCCAAGCTGGAACACCATGGGCCCTGGGCTCAACTCACCACCATGGGTCCTGGGCTCAACCCCTGGGCAAGGAACACCATGGGCGGCCCTGGGCTCAACTCAAACGGAACACCATGGGCCTGGGCTCATCCCAAACGGGGTCCTGGGCTCAGCCCAAAGGAACACCATGGGCCCTGGGCTCATCCCAAACGAAACACCATGGGCCCTGGGCTCATCCCAAACACCATGGGCCCTGGGCTCAACCCAAGCGAACACCATGGGCCCTGGGCTCATCACCACCATGGGCCCTGGGCTCAACCCAAACGGAACACCATGGGCCCTTGGGCTCATCCCAAACGGAACACCATGGGCCCATCCAAACGGGCTCATCCCAAACGGAACACCATGGGCCCTGGGCTCATCCCAAACGGAACACCATGGGCCCTGGGCTCATCCCAAACGCTGGGCCTGGGCTCATCCCAAGCGGAACACCATGGGCCCTGGGCTCATCCCAAATGGAACACCATGGGCCCTGGGCTCATCCCAAACGGAACACCATGGGCCCTGGGCTCATCCCAAACGGAACACCATGGGCCCTGGGCTCATCCAAACGGAACACCATGGGCCCTGGGCTCATCTCCAAACGGAACACCATGGGCCCTGGGCTCAAAGGAACACCATGGGCCCTGGGCTCATCCCAAACGGAACACCATGGGCCTGGGCTCAACCAAGCAAACCATGGAACACCATGGGCCCAACTCAAAGGAACACCATGGGCCCTGGGCTCATCCCAACCATGGGTCCTGGGCTCAACCCAAAGGAACACCATGGGCCCTGGGCTCAACTCAAACGGAACACCATGGGCCCTGGGCTCATCCCAAACGGAACACCATGGGTCCTGGGCTCAACCCAAAGGAACACCATGGGCCCTGGGCTCATCCCAAACGAAACACCATGGGCCCTGGGCTCATCCCAAACGGAACACCATGGGCCCTGGGCTCAACCCAAACGGAACACCATGGGCCCTGGGCTCATCCCAAACGGAACACCATGGGCCCAGGGCTCAACCCAAACGGAACACCATGGGTCTTGGGCTCATCCCAAATGGAACACCATGGGCCCTGGGCTCATCCAAAACGGAACACCATGGGCCCTGGGCTCAACCCAAACGGAACACCATGGGCCCTGGGCTCAACCCAAACGGAACACCATGGGCTCTGGGCTCATCCCAAACGGAACACCATGGGCCCTGGGCTCAACCCAAACGGAACACCATGGGCCCTGGGCTCATCCCAAACGGAACACCATGGGCCCTGGGCTCATCCCAAACGGAACACCATGGGTCTTGGTCTCATCCCAAATGGAACACCATGGGCCCTGGGCTCATCCCAAACGGAACACCATGGGTCCTGGGCTCATCCCAAACGGAACACCATGGGCCCTGGGCTCGCTCATCGCAAACGGAACACCATGGGCCCTGGGCTCATCCCAAACGGAACACCATGGGCCCTGGGCTCGCTCATCGCAAACGGAACACCATGGGCCCTGGGCTCATCCCAAATGGAGCACCATGGGCCCTGGGCTCATCCCAAACGGAACACCATGGGTCCTGGGCTCATCCCAAACAGAACACCATGGGCCCTGGGCTCAACCCAAACGGAACACCATGGGCCCTGAGCTCAACCCAAACGGAACACCATGGGCCCTGGGCTCATCCCAAACGGAATACCATGGGCCCTGGGCTCAACCCAAACAGAACACCATGGGCCCTGGGCTCAACCCAAACGGAACACCATGGGCCCTGGGCTCATTCCAAACGGAACACCATGGGCCCTGGGCTCGCTCATCGCAAACGGAACACCATGGGCCCTGGGCTCATCCCAAACGGAACACTATGGGCCCTGGGTTCATCCCAAATGGAACACTATGTGCCCTGGTCACATTGTAAGTGCTCATCCCAAACGGAACACTATGGGCCCTGTTCAGAACAGAGGGAACACTATGGACCCTGTTCAGAACAGAGGGAACACTATGGACCCTGTTCAGAACAGAGGGAACACTATGTGCCCTGGTCACATTGTAAGGGCTCATCCCAAACGGAACACTATGGGCCCTGTTCAGAACAGAGGGAACACTATGGACCCTGTTCAGAACAGAGGGAACACTATGTGCCCTGGTCACATTGTAAGGGCTCATCCCAAACGGAACACTATCGGCCCTGTTCAGAACAGAGGGAACACAATGGGCCCTGTTCAGAACAGAGGGAACACTATGGACCCTGTTCAGAACAGAGGGAACACTATGGGCCCTGTTCAGAACAGAGGGAACACTATGGACCCTGTTCAGAACAGAGGGAACACTATGGACCCTGTTCAGAACAGAGGGAACACTATGGACCCTGTTCAGAACAGAGGGAACAGGGTGCCTATTGGGACGCATCTCCTTCCCCAGAGAAGATGCTATGCACCCTGAGTCCTGAGGACACAATGTAGGGTGGGAAGGAGGGAGACGGAATGGAACATGGTTTAGATGTTCTCTGCGGTTTTTTAGAAATGCGATATGGCTGGTAAACATGTGCCCAAGAAACAAGTCCCCCCCCCCTCGCCAACATTCTGAAAGAAAAAAACACAGATTCCAGAGGAACATCATGTTTGCATGGTGAATGCTGAGTGGCACCAGCAGGCAGCTTTGGACTGTGTCCCAAATGGCACCCTATTATCCATGTAGGGCCCATAGGGTCATGGTCAAAAGTAGTGCACTACATACATATTGTATCTAGACAGTATATAAGGAATATGGTGCCATTTCACAGGAGCTTAGCAAGAGTCTGTGACAATGTTTTGCGAAAGATAAGGTTTCTCATACATACAGGGTTAGAGATGACTGGATAATAACAAAAAACATTCAGACTACCAACTTAGGAAGTTGGAAGAAGGTCTTTGTGAGAAAATGATTTAGTTTATTTGTCCCACAGTGACTCCCTGGATGGGAGAATAGATGCTGCTGAAAGTGGTGTTGGATAGCCAGTAGGAGGCATCCTTCCTCTGGTCAATGTTTTTAAAATCCCAATTCCCCTGGGCAGTGATTGGGAACATTGCCCTGTGTAAGGTGCTCTTTCAGATGGGATGTTAAACAGGTGTCTTGGCTTTCTGTGGTCACTACAGATCTCATGGAGCTTATTGTAAGAGTAGGGGTGGTAACCCAGGTGTCCTGGCTAAATTCCCAATCTGGACCTCATATCATCATGGCCACCTAATCATCCCCAGCTTCCACTGTCTCATTCATCACCCTCCTCCCCTTTGCAACTATTCCCCAGGTTGTTGCTTTAAATGAGAATGTGTTCTCAGTCAACACACTTTCTCCTCTTGGCCTTAACGAGGAGTTTGACTTGAAACCATTTTTATAGTTTCAATATGTCCAAATTGTGTTGTTTTTTTAATCCCAATGGAATATTGTATGTGTATGTACACTACCGTTCAAAAGTTTGGGGCCCATTATCAACAACCATCACTCCTGTGTTCCAATGGCACGTTGTGTTAGCTAATCCAAGTTTATAATTTTAAAAGGCTAATTGATCAGTAGAAAACCCTTTCTCAATTATGTTAGCACAGCTGGAAACTGTTGTTCTGATTAAAGAAGCAATAAAACTGGCCTTCTTTAGACTAGTTGAGTATCTGAACCATCAGCATTTGTGGATTCAATTACAGGCTGAAAATTGCCAGAAACAAATAACTTTCTTCTGAAACTCGTCAGTCTATTCTTGTTCTGAGAAATGAAGGCTATTCCATGCGAGAAATTGCCAAGAAACTGAAGATCTTGTACAACTCTGTGACCTACTCTCTTCACAGAACACCACAAACTGACTCGCAAGTATTTCTGTCTTGTTCTTTCTATTTTTGTATATTTCTGCCTAGTTCAGTCTACATCTGTCTAGGAACTAGTTCTGCCTAGTTCAGTCTACATCTGTCTAGGAACTAGTTCTGCCTAGTTCAGTCTACATCTGTCTAGGAACTAGTTCTGCCTAGTTCAGTCTACATCTGTCTAGGAACTAGTTCTGCCTTGTTCAGTCTACATCTGTCTAGGAACTAGTTCTGCCTAGTTCAGTCTACATCTGTCTAGGAACTAGTTCTGCCTAGTTCAGTCTACATCTGTCTAGGAACTAGTTCTGCCTAGTTCAGTCTACATCTGTCTAGGAACTAGTTCTGCCTAGTTCAGTCTACATCTGTCTAGGAACTAGTTCTGCCTAGTTCAGTCTACATCTGTCTAGGAACTAGTTCTGCCTAGTTAAGTCTACATCTGTCTAGGAACTAGTTCTGCCTAGTTCAGTCTACATCTGTCTAGGAACTAGTTCTGCCTAGTTCAGTCTACATCTGTCTAGGAACTAGTTCTGCCTAGTTCTGTCTAGGAACTAGTTCTGCCTAGTTCTGTCTAGGAACTAGTTCTGCCTAGTTCTGTCTAGGAACTAGTTCTGTCTAGTTCCATCTAGTTCTGTCTAGTTCCATCTAGTTCTGTCTAGTTCCATGTAGTTCTGTCTAGACCTGTCAAGTTCCCAGTCAGTCAAACTGTGCAACAGCAAAATTGAAATTAACCTTAAATTTAGGCATTTATTCTGAAATAGTTTTCAGGTTTGGGTTAAGTTCAGGAATAAATTCCGAGTGCTTTAAGGTTAGGGTTAAAACACTAAAATGAAAAAGATCAAGTGCCTAGCACTGGGAATGGACTGGGAATCACCATGGAAATAAAATGACTAACCACCATGTGACTTCACCATTTTAAAAGCAGGTTGGCAGCGCTTAATCGACTGGGGCTTGGGCTGGTAATAACACTGTAGAACTGTACATAGGGCCTTCAATCGAAGCACCATCAATTGCCCCAGCTATGCTACTTTTCACACTGTGGGTAATGTCATACCATGTGAAAACAAACAGTGGGCAATAAAGACTTACTGTGTGATAATTCCTTGGCGCATACTAACGCGAAACAAAATAATCACTGAAATAACCTTAATCACGAAATAATTGTTGCTGTAGTATAACAGCAGTCCATGTTGGGAGAATGTCAGATGTTGATGGAAACGGCGGAGTGTATGTGTGTGTGTGCGTGTACGTGTGTGTGCGTACGTGTGTGTGTGTGTGTACGTGTGTTTGTGTACGTGTGTGTGTGTGTTTTCCAGCTAATGGTGATTATAATTTTTCCTTTGACACAGTTTTAGAAGCTAAACTGGGAATATAGACTTGTCTTTCATTACAGTTTGGACGACACCACACCCCTGGGTTCAATGATCACTTCTCCAATACAATCCATCAGCCTGTAGAAGCTTGATGATCACTTCTCCAATACAATCCATCAGCCTGTAGAAGCTTGATGATCACTTCTCCAATACAATCCATCAGCCAGTAGAAGCTCAATGATCACTTCTCCAATACAATCCATCAGCCAGTAGAAGCTCAATGATCACTTCTCCAATACAATCCATCAGCCAGTAGAAGGTCGATGATCACTTCTCCAATACAATCCATCAGCCAGTAGAAGGTCGATGATCACTTCTCCAATACAATCCATCAGCCAGTAGAAGCTCGATGATCACTTCTCCAATACAATCCATCAGCCAGTAGAAGCTCGATGATCACTTCTCCAATACAATCCATCAGCCAGTAGAAGCTCGATGATCACTTCTCCAATACAATCCATCAGCCAGTAGAAGCTCGATGATCACTTCTCCAATACAATCCATCAGCCAGTAGAAGCTCGATGATCACTTCTCCAATACAATCCATCAGCCAGTAGAAGCTCGATGATCACTTCTCCAATACAATCCATCAGCCAGTAGAAGCTCAATGATCACTTCTCCAATACAATCCATCAGCCAGTAGAAGGTCGATGATCACTTCTCCAATACAATCCATCAGCCAGTAGAAGGTCGATGATCACTTCTCCAATACAATCCATCAGCCAGTAGAAGCTCAATGATCACTTCTCCAATACAATCCATCAGCCAGTAGAAGCTCAATGATCACTTCTCCAATACAATCCATCAGCCAGTAGAAGCTCAATGATCACTTCTCCAATACAATCCATCAGCCAGTAGAAGCTCTGGATACTAAGTATTAGCTGCTTACTTATTATGCATTCCCCAACAGCAAAGAGCCCCTTAGTCCACCTGCCATCATTACTTACATTTTCATTCAGGCACATAAGGGGATAAGATTTAAACAACAATTTATTATCGTGTGAGTATTTTTTTATGCGCACAAACTGTGATGGATTGATGGTGTGATGATTGTGTAACACTTTTGCTTTTAAAGACATATTCTAAGTGCAACTAGCAACAAGTATCTCAATTAATCATAAAGTTTAGTTGCTGGCCAGACTGTTTGACCCTTTCGTAAACAGCCATTTGTGTAAGATCAGTAATTACATTGGTGATTGCACAGTGCTCAGTCTCCCTAATTGCCCTTCAGATGCTGATGTATATTTAAATTGTTCCAAAGCAATTAAAGACAGAGATTTACATCTAGAGGTTTACAATAAACTATAAGACAGGGGTTTCAGCTTGTTTGCTTTCACGTCATTAAATGTATATTTAGTGCGACTCAGTTTTTTTAATCATCCATGTCCTTTTGTTATTGTTCGATCAATCTGAGGTTGAGTCACTTTTTGAATATTTCATATCCCATAGTACCCAATCTGATGCTTTTATGATTCTGCTCTCCGCTTGGACGCCTGCCATAGCCAATCATCATTCATCGGAATTACAGTTTTACATTACTCCAGGACCATAAATTCATATCGTAACAGCCGCTACACGTTCCTTCTTAAATGTTTTGATGGACGTTAATGTGTGTTGGACACCTCTTGTCTCACGTCTCTTGTCCTTTGTTAGCTCTGGAAAAAGGCATAGAGATGTCTGACAGTAGCTACATATTTGAACCTTGACAGAATCATGGAAAGAGGAAAAAGCAACCTCACGTGACACCTGGGAATTTTGTTTTAGACAATAACCACATATGATTTCAAAAATCATCATTAGCGCATTTGGATTCAAATTGCGGTGTTATACTTCAAAGTCAACGCAGAGAGGTGGATCCATGCTGATAGCACTTCCCAAATCCGTCAGCCAGAGTATGTGATAATCCTCCCAAAATGAATCACACAATTACAGTACAAGCCTGGACACAGATGGCATGTTACTGTACGGCCTCACAAATAGGACCAACATGTTACGCAAGGGGGGTGCACAGAGAGTCAGCTATGCCACGTCAGAGGAGAGAGCACATTTGTACGTGTAAAGACATAAAAGAGTGAGCCAGATTTCTGGAATAAATCGAGCAGGACTTGATGGAGGCTGATTCGAGTTTTCTAATCATAATTTTTTTTTTTTTTTAAATAGTAGAGAAAATCGTATTCCGGAGCCAGATGCCTCAAAGCTAAATCCCTGTCAATGCAATCTATGAGAATGTTTTCACTATTGTTCCTCTCTTCATTTTGACTGCTCATCACCCTTTCACAGTGGTGGAAAAAGTACCCAATTGTCATACTTGAGTAAAAGTAAAGATACCTTCATAGAAAATGACTCAAGTAAAAGTGCAAGTCACACAGTAAAAATAATACTTGAATAAAAGTCTGAAAGTATTTTAAATATACTTAAGTATCAAAAGTATATGTACAATTAATGTTCTGTTGATAAGTGTGGGATTGGACAATTTTCCTGTACTACTAAGCAATCAAAATGTAATGAGTACATTTGGGTGGTGGGGAATTTGTATGGAGTAAAAAGTACATAATTGTCTTTAGGAATGTAGTGAAGTAAAAGTAAAGTTGTCAAAAATATAAATAGTTAAGTACAGAAAAAACGACTTAAGTAGTACTTTAAAGTATTTTTGCTTAAGTACTTTACACCAAGGCCTTTTCCCGAATCTGTGCTGTCCAATACCAGCTGTTTAGGATGTCCACTTCATCCAGAGTAGTTCAGACCATCCAGGATCTATGAAGTAATCATGATATCATGTAGAAAATAGATTTCTGAAGAAAAATATGGTATTCTTTTGTTTAATTTTACTGCCTATTGTTCTGTTAAAGAGGAATCTATTTGACAGAGTTCCATCCCTGGCCCCCTGGTTAACAGCAGGCAGCATCAGCAGAACCCACTGAACCATCTGCTTCACTGTAAACACTGCATAAATCTAGAGCTGGAGGAACGTACCAATGCTATAACACACACACACACACACACACACACACACACACACACTCGTACACTCGCACACAACTAGGTACTAACATGCGATCCAGAATGCCACTACGAATGACATAATAAATATATCAGCTTTGGTGACATGTAACTGATATCTCAGCTTTGGTGACATGTAACTGATATCGCAGCTTTTGGTGACAAAACAACATCAACGGATAAATATCACTATTTTAACATATTGTAATGAAATCATTTTGCATGATCACATATTATGCAAACTCATGGCATCTCTCATAGCTAACAAAACATTGTATTGTGGATGGAAACGGACAGTCTAGATATAAATGGTGGAAGATTCTGTTTTGGAAGAGAGTGGAAGATTGACATTCTAGTACTGTGGACAAGGGTTGAAAACCGGGAAACAGGTTACTGAGATATACTGAGATTTCCCACCCTAACCCACTCCTTTTTCCCCGGGATAAATAACTGCAAAAAAAACAACAGTTGATTATAATGAATTACTTCTATGAACAGCATGACGTGAAATGGAACTGGTACACTATATGAGATGTCTACATCTGTCTTCTCTCTGTCTTCTCTCTGCTATCTGCATGATGCATCATCAACGCTCAGGGTGGGGACAGACACCGCATCTCAGTAGGAGCGCAGTTCACAATGCATGTATCCTCTCATCATGGTAACTGTTGTTCTTGTGACAGATAGGACTACATTTGCTGCAGAACAGCCTAGGCTACTGTAATATAAACACTGAATGTGTGTCTAATTTACACATCTCCATTTGGCATTCGGGGGTCACCTTATTTTAAAATTGTACGTTAGATTTTTTAAATTTCATTGCAGCCTATCATTCTAATATAGTTGCTACGGACACGCTCTCGCAGTCCCTCTCTCCATCAATTCCATTCAAATTGCATTCAAAATAGTTATTCCTTTTCAAATAGATGTCCTAGTCTACCCTTTTCAGGTAATACGTTCAATGCATTATTGGCCATATATCTAACGAATGATGGGTTATGCATAAGTGTAGATAGACTAGAATAGCTTGCTGGAGTTCTTGTTGAAGACAGTATGCTATGTCAGTTATTTCTTTAGACCCATCACCCCGAACCACTCAATCTTTGTGAAGAGGAGTGAAAGCCGTCAACATCTTTTTCTCGTAGTCCTAACAATGACGAAGGACAACGAAATGTATTTAATTTGAAAGCAATGAAGGAACATACTAAGTTGCATGGACTCACTCTGTGTGCAATAATAGTGTTTAACATGATTTTCTTTATGACTACCTCATCTTTGAACCCCACACATACATCTATCGGTCACCCAGTCAAGCAGTGAATTTCAAACAGAGATTCAACCACAAAGACCAGGGAGGTTTTCCAATGCCTCGCAAAGAAGGGCCCCTATTGGTAGAAATTAAAAGAACAGAGGCCAATGGGGGCTATTACAGAGTTTAACGGGCTGTGATAGGATGAAACTGAGGATGAATCAACAACATAGTAGATACTCCACAATACTAAAGAAGGAAGCCTGTACAGAATACAAACATTCCAAAACATGCATCCTGTTTGCAACAAGGCACTAAAGTAATACTGCAACATGGGGCAAAGAAACATACTTTTTGTCAGAATAGAAAGTGTTATGTTTGGGACAATTCTAATACAGCATATTACTGAGTACCACTGTATTATAAAAGTAATCACAGGGTTGAAGAGATGGTTAGTGTATTATAACAGTAATCACAGGGTTGAAGAGATGGTTAGTGTATTATAAAAGTAATCACAGGGTTGAAGAGATGGTTAGTGTATTATAACAGTAATCACAGGGTTGAAGAGATGGTTAGTGTATTATAACAGTAATCACAGGGTTGAATACATGGTTAGTGTATTATAACAGTAATCACAGGGTTGAAGAGATGGTTAGTGTATTATAACAGTAATCACAGGGTTGAATACATGGTTAGTGTATTATAACAGTAATCACAGGGTTGAAGAGATGGTTATTATAACAGTAATCACAGGGTTGAAGAGATGGTTAGTGTATTATAACAGTAATCACAGGGTTGAAGAGATGGTTATTATAACAGTAATCACAGGGTTGAATACATGGTTAGTGTATTATAACAGTAATCACAGGGTTGAAGAGATGGTTATTATAACAGTAATCAGAAGGATCTGTGCAGCCTTGCAGGCAGATCCTCTCACCCTTGATTTGGAGGTGCCACAAATATGTATTAAGTGAGGGAAGAGGTAATACTGAACAGGACTGGTGAACATATGGTGAATGAACAGTGAATCTATGGGGAGTATTTGGTGAGTATATGGTGAATATATGATGAGTATTTGGTGAATATATGGTGAATATATGGATTGGTGAATATATGGTGAATATAAGGTAATAGTAATGTAAGGTAATAGTAATGGTAAGGTAGGGTAATATAAAGGTAATTATACTGTAAGGTAATAGTAATGTCAAGCAGGGTAATGGTAAGGTAAGGTATGGTATAGTAATGTCAGGTAGGGTAATGGTAAGGTAAGGTAGGGTATAGTAATGTCAGGTAGGGTAATAGTAAGGTAGGGTAGGGTATAGTAATGTCAGGTAGGGGTAATAGTAAGGTAAGGTATGGTATAGTAATGTCAAGCAGGATAATGGTATGGTAAGGTACGGTATAGTAATATCAGGTAGGGTAATAGTAAGGTAGGGTAGGGTATAGTAACGTCAGGTAGGGTAATCGTAATAGTAATGTAAAGTAGGGTAATAGTAAGGTAGGGTAACAGTAAGGTAGGGTAACAGTAAGGTAGGGTAATAGTAAGGTAGGGTAATAGTAAGGTAGGGTAATAGTAAGGTAGGGTAGTAGTAAGGTAGGGTAATAGTAAGGTAGGGTAGTAGTAAGGTAGGGTAATAGTAAGGTAGGGTAATAGTAAGTTGGGTAATAGTAATGTAAAGTAGGGTAATAGTAAGGTAGGGTAATAGTAAGGTAGGGTAATAGTAAGGTAGGGTATAGTAAGGTAGGGTAACAGTAAGGTAGGGTATAGTAAGGTAGGGTAATAGTAAGGTAGGGTAATAGTAAGGTAGAGTAATAGTAAGGTAGAGTAATAGTAAGGTAGAGTAATAGTAAGGTAGGGTAATAGTAAGGTAGGGTAATAGTAAGGTAGAGTAATAGTAAGGTAGAGTAATAGTAAGGTAGGGTAATAGTAAGGTAGGGTAATAGTAAGGTAGAGTAATAGTAAGGTAGAGTAATAGTAAGGTAGGGTAATAGTAATGTAAAGTAGGGTAATAGTAAGGTAGGATAATAGTAATGTAAAGTAGGGTAGTAGTAAGGTAGGGTAATAGTAAGGTAGGGTAATATTAATGTAAAGTAGGACAATAGTAAGGTAGGGTAATAGTAAGGTAGGGTAATAGTAAGGTAGAGTAATAGTAAGGTAGAGTAATAGTAAGGTAGAGTAATAGTAAGGTAGGGTATAGTAAGGTAGGGTATTAGTAAGGTAGAGTAATAGTAAGGTAGAGTAATAGTAAGGTAGGGTAATAGTATGGTAGGGTAGTAGTAAGGTAGAGTAATAGTAAGTTGGGTAATAGTAATGTAAAGTAGGGTAATAGTAAGTTGGGTAATAGTAATGTAAAGTAGGGTAATAGTAAGGTAGGATAATAGTAATGTAAAGTAGGGTAGTAGTAAGGTAGGATAATAGTAATGTAAAGTAGAGTAGTAGTAAGGTAGGATAATAGTAATGTAAAGTAGGGTAATAGTAAGGTAGGGTAATAGTAATGTAAAGTAGGGTAGTAGTAAGGTAGGGTAATAGTAATGTAAAGTAGGGTAATAGTAAGGTAGGATAATAGTAATGTAAAGTAGGGTAGTAGTAAGGTAGGGTAATAGTAAGGTAGGAAAATAGTAATGTAAAGTAGGGTAATAGTAAGGTAGGATAATAGTAATGTAAAGTAGGGTAATAGTAAGGTAGGGTAATAGTAAGGTAGGGTAGTAGTAATGTAAAGTAGGACAATAGTAAGGTAGGGTAATAGTAATGTAGGGTAATAGTACTGTAGGGTAATAGTAATGTAGGGCAATAGTAATGTAGGGTAAAAGTAATGTAGGGTAATAGTAAGGTAGGGTATAAGTTAGGCACGGTAATAGTAGGGTAATAGTTAGGCAGGGTAATAGTAGGGTAATAGTAAGGTAGGGTAATAGTAAGGTAGGGTAATAGTAATGTAGGGTAAAAGTAATGTAGGGTAATAGTAAGGTAGGGTATAAGTTAGGCACGGTAATAGTAGGGTAATAGTTAGGCAGGGTAATAGTAGGGTAATAGTAACGTAGGGTAATAGTAAGGTAGGGTAATAGTTAGGCAGGGTAATAGTAATATAAGTTGGGGTAATAGTAAGGTAGGGTAATAGTAAGGTAGGGTAACAGTAAGGTAGGGTAATAGTAAGGTAGGGTAATAGTAAGGTAGAGTAATAGTAAGGTAGGGTAATAGTAAGGTAGGGTAATAGTAAGGTAGGGTAGTAGTAAGGTAGGGTAATAGTAAGGTAGGGTAGTAGTATGGTAGGGTAGTAGTATGGTAGGGTAATAGTAAGGTAGTGTAGTACTAAGGTAGGGTAATAGTAATCTAAAATAGGGTAATAGTAAGGTAGGGTAATAGTAAGGTAGGGTAATAGTATGGTAGGGTAATAGTATGGTAGGGTAGTAGTAAGGTAGAGTAATAGTAAGGTAGGGTAGTAGTAAGGTAGGGTAATAGTAAGGTAGAGTAATAGTAAGGTAGGGTAGTAGTAAGGTAGGGTAATAGTAAGGTAGGGTAATAGTAAGGTAGGGTAATAGTAAGGTAGGGTAATAGTAAGGTAGGGTAGTAGTAAGGTAGGGTAGTAGTAAGGTAGGGTAATAGTAAGGTAGGGTAGTAGTATGGTAGGGTAATAGTAAGGTAGTGTAGTACTAAGGTAGGGTAAGTTAGGCAGGGTAATAGTAGGGTAATAGTAACGTAGGGTAATAGTAAGGTAGGGTAATAGTTAGGCAGGGTAATAGTAATATAAGTTGGGGTAATAGTAAGGTAGGGTAATAGTAAGGTAGGGTCACAGTAAGGTAGGGTAATAGTAAGGTAGGGTAATAGTAAGGTAGAGTAATAGTAAGGTAGGGTAATAGTAAGGTAGGGTAATAGTAAGGTAGGGTAGTAGTAAGGTAGGGTAGTAGTAAGGTAGGGTAATAGTAAGGTAGGGTAGTAGTATGGTAGGGTAATAGTAAGGTAGTGTAGTACTAAGGTAGGGTAATAGTAATCTAAAATAGGGTAATAGTAAGGTAGGGTAATAGTAAGGTAGGGTAATAGTATGGTAGGGTAATAGTATGGTAGGGTAGTAGTAAGGTAGAGTAATAGTAAGGTAGGGTAGTAGTAAGGTAGGGTAATAGTAAGGTAGGGTAGTAGTAAGGTAGGGTAATAGTAAGGTAGGGTAATAGTAAGGTAGGGTAATAGTAAGGTAGGGTAGTAGTAAGGTAGGGTAATAGTAAGGTAGGGTAATAGTAAGGTAGGGTAATAGTAAGGTAGGGTAGTAGTAAGGTAGGGTAGTAGTAAGGTAGGGTAATAGTAAGGTAGGGTAGTAGTATGGTAGGGTAATAGTAAGGTAGTGTAGTACTAAGGTAGGGTAATAGTAATGTAAGGTAGGGTAATAGTAAGGTAGGGTAATACTATTACTATTACTATTACTATTACTCTACCTTACTATTATCTGAAACTATCTGCCGCCATTGTCGCAACCCCTATTACCAGCCTGTTCAACCTCTCTTTCATATCGTCTGAGATCCCCAAGGATTGGAAAGCTGCCGCAGTCATCCCCCTCTTCAAAGGGGGAGACACCCTGGACCCAAACTGCTATAGACCTATATCCATCCTGCCCTGCCTATCTAAGGTCTTCGAAAGCCAAGTCAACAAACAGGTCACTGACCATCTCGAATCCCACCGTACCTTCTCCGCTGTGCAATCTGGTTTCCGAGCCGGTCACGGGTGCACCTCAGCCACGCTCAAGGTACTAAACGATATCATAACCGCCATCGATAAAAGACAGTACTGTGCAGCCGTCTTCATCGACCTCGCCAAGGCTTTCGACTCTGTCAATCACCATATTCTTATCGGCAGACTCAATAGCCTCGGTTTCTCGGATGACTGCCTTGCCTGGTTCACCAATTACTTTGCAGACAGAGTTCAGTGTGTCAAATCGGAGGGCATGCTGTCCGGTCCTCTGGCAGTCTCTATGGGGGTGCCACAGGGTTCAATTCTCGGGCCGACTCTTTTCTCTGTATATATCAATGATGTTGCTCTTGCTGCGGGCGATTCCCTGATCCACCTCTACGCAGACGACACCATTCTATATACTTTCGGCCCGTCATTGGACACTGTGCTATCTAACCTCCAAACGAGCTTCAATGCCATACAGCACTCCTTCCGTGGCCTCCAACTGCTCTTAAACGCGAGTAAAACCAAATGCATGCTTTTCAACCGATCGCTGCCTGCACCCGCATGCCCGACTAGCATCACCACCCTGGATGGTTCCGACCTTGAATATGTGGACATCTATAAGTACCTAGGTGTCTGGCTAGACTGCAAACTCTCCTTCCAGACTCACATCAAACATCTCCAATCGAAAATCAAATCAAGAGTCGGCTTTCTATTCCGCAACAAAGCCTCCTTCACTCACGCCGCCAAGCTTACCCTAGTAAAACTGACTATCCTACCGATCCTCGATTTCGGCGATGTCATCTACAAAATGGCTTCCAACACTCTACTCAGCAAACTGGATGCAGTCTATCATAGTGCCATCCGTTTTGTCACCAAAGCACCTTATACCACCCACCACTGCGACTTGTATGCTCTAGTCGGCTGGCCCTCGCTACATATTCGTCGCCAGACCCACTGGCTCAGGTCATCTACAAGTCCATGCTAGGTAAAGCTCCGCCTTATCTCAGTTCACTGGTCACGATGGCAACACCCATCCGTAGCACACGCTCCAGCAGGTGTATCTCACTGATCATCCCTAAAGCCAACACCTCATTTGGCCGCCTTTCGTTCCAGTACTCTGCTGCCTGTGACTGGAATGAACTGCAAAAATCGCTGAAGTTGGAGACTTTTATCTCCCTCACCAACTTCAAACATCAGCTATCCGAGCAGCTAACCGATCGCTGCAGCTGTACATAGTCTATTGGTAAATAGCCCACCCATTTTCACCTACCTCATCCCCATACTGTTTTTATACTGTTTTTTATTTATTTATTTATTTACTTTTCTGCTCTTTTGCACACCAATATCTCTACCTGTACATGACCATCTGATCATTTATCACCCCAGTGTTAATCTGCAAAATTGTATTATTCGCCTACCTCCTCATGCCTTTTGCACACATTGTATATAGACTGCCCATTTTTTTTCTACTGTGTTATTGACTTGTTAATTGCTTACTCCATGTGTAACTCTGTGTTGTCTGTTCACACTGCTATGCTTTATCTTGGCCAGGTCGCAGTTGCAAATGAGAACTTGTTCTCAACTAGCCTACCTGGTTAAATAAAGGTGAAATAAAAAAAATAAAAATAAATAAATAATAGTATGGTAGGGTAATAGTATGGTAGGGTAGTAGTAAGGTAGAGTAATAGTAAGGTAGGGTAGTAGTAAGGTAGGGTAATAGTAAGGTAGAGTAATAGTAAGGTAGGGTAGTAGTAAGGTAGGGTAATAGTAAGGTAGGGTAATATTAAGGTAGAGTAATAGTAAGGTAGGGTATTAGTAAGGTAGTGTAATAGTAAGATAGAGTAATAGTAAGGTAGGGTAATAGTAAGGTAGGGTAATATTTGGGCAGGGTAATAGTAATGTAGGGTAATAGGTTAATAGTAAGGTAAAGTAGGGTAATAGTAAGGTAGGTTAATAGTAATGTAAAGTAGGGTAATAGTAAGGTAGGTTAATAGTAATGTAAAGTAGGGTAATAGTAATGTAGGGTAATAGTAATATAAGTTGGAGTAATAGTAAGGAAGGGTAATAGTAATGTAAAATATGGTAATAGTAAGGTTGAGTAATAGTAATGTAAAATAGGGTAATAGCAAGGTAGGGTAATATTTAGGCAGGGTAATAGTAGGGTAATAGTAAGGTAGAGTAATAGTAATGTAGGGTAATAGTAATGTAAAACAGGGTAGTAGACATGTAGGGTAATAGTTAGGCAGGGTAATAGTAGGGTAATATTAATATAAGTTGGGGTAAAAGTAAGGTAGGGTAGTAGTAAAGTAGGGTAATAGTAATGTAGGGTAATAGTAGGGTAGGGTGATAGTAAGGTAGGGTAATAGTAGGGTAGGGTAATAGTAAGGTAGGGCAATAGTAATGTAGGGTAATAGTAGGGTAGGGTGATAGTAAGGTAGGGCAATAGTAGGGTAGGGTGATAGTAGGGTAGGGTGATAGTAAGGTAGGGTAATAGTAGGGTAGGGTAATAGTAAGGTAGGGTAATAGTAGGGTAGGGTAATAGTAAGGTAGGGTAATAGTAAGGTAGGGTAATAGTAAGGTAGGGTAATAGTAGGGTAGGGTAATAGTAAGGTAGGGTAATAGTAGGGTAGGGTAATTGTAAGGTAGGGTAATAGTAGGGTAGGGTAATAGTAAGGTAGGGTAATAGTAAGGTAGGGTAATAGTAAGGTAGGGTAATAGTAGGGTAGGGTAATAGTAGGGTAGGGTAATAATAGGGTAGGGTAATAGTAGGGTAGGGTAATAATAGGGTAGGGTAATAGTAGGGTAGGGTAATAGTAGGGTAGGGTTGTCATATTTAACACATCTTCATGCTTTATGCAAACTGAGTTTGAAACTATTCATGAAGTTAGAATAAATAAATAAAATAATACGTAATGCAAGTCTCACTAAGTCTAAACTGTTAGACGAAAGACTACTAGTCTAACAACATAGTTTACTACTAAGCTAAACCTCAATTTGGTGACATTGCAGTGTTAAGTTTGGTGTTGATGAATTACTCTGGTGATGGGAGGATAAACTGGAGCAAATAATTCGCCTCACGTCAGGTTCAGAAGAGACAGCGTGAGCTGCTGCTAGCCAGCTTCACAGAACCATGGATTAGACAGATTGTCAGGTTCAGAAGAGACAGCGTGAGCTGCTGCTAGCCAGCTTCACAGAGCCATGGATTAGACAGATTGTCAGGTTCAGAAGAGACAGCGTGAGCTGCTGCTAGCCAGCTTCACAGAGCCATGGATTAGACAGATTGTCAGGTTCAGAAGAGACAGCGTGAGCTGCTGCTAGCCAGCTTCACAGAGCCATGGATTAGACAGATTGTCAGGTTCAGAAGAGACAGCGTGAGCTGCTGCTAGCCAGCTTCACAGAACCATGGATTAGACAGATTGTCAGGTTCAGAAGAGACAGCGTGAGCTGCTGCTAGCCAGCTTCACAGAACCATGGATTAGACAGATTGTCAGGTTCAGAAGAGACAGTGTGAGCTGCTGCTAGCCAGCTTCACAGAACCATGGATTAGACAGATTGTCAGGTTCAGAAGAGACAGCGTGAGCTGCTGCTAGCCAGCTTCACAGAGCCATGGATTAGACAGATTGTCAGGTTCAGAAGAGACAGTGTGAGCTGCTGCTAGCCAGCTTCACAGAACCATGGATTAGACAGATTGTCATAGCTATGTTTTTGTCCATTGTAAGGCTTAAATTCACAAAAGGCTTAAATTCACTAAAAGGGCACTTGCTTCACATTTGGGCTCATATCATGTAAATGTCATAACATACAGTATCGGGTTCTTTAGACATGGATAACAGCTGCCACATGAATATTTTCAAATTATTTTTTATGTATTTTGATGACCGTATTATTGACAGATTAGTTGACAGATGTATTTACTGTTTGTATTAATTCTCGCATAGCGTCCATTGTTTGTCACATCACCTACAGACCCGGGTTCGATCTCGGGCTGTATCACAACCGGCCGTGATCGGGAGTCCCATAGGGCAACGCAGCGTCGTCCAGGTTAAGGGCGGGTTTTGCCGAGGTAGGCCGTCATTGTAAATATGATTTTGTTTTAATATTTAATTTTAATTTTATTTAACCTTTATTTACATGACGGCCTTCCCCGGCCAAACCTGAACGATGCCAAATGTGTGCCACACGGAGGGATGTGTGCCACACGGAGGGATGTGTGCCACACGGAGGGATGTGTGCCACACGGAGGGATGTGTGCCACACGGAGGGATGTGTGCCACACGGAGGGATGTGTGCCAGCCTGTGACTTACCTAGTTATATAAAGGTTACATACTCCTACTGCTCTCTCTTCGTCCGCCCACGTGCTCTCGCACACCCCGAGAGCTTCTGGTCAGCGGGGTGGTGGCACCGGGATCCTCATCTCTCTCAAGTGGTCATTCTCTCTTTCTCCCCTTACCCATCTGTCTATCGCCTCCTTTGAATTCCATGCTGTCACAGTTACCAGCCCTTTCAAGCTTAACATCCTTATCATTTATCGCCCTCCAGGTTCCCTCGGAGAGTTCATCAATGAGCTTGATGCCTTGATAAGCTCCTTTCCTGAGGACGGCTCACCTCTCACAGTTCTGGGCGACTTTAACCTCCCCACGTCTACCTTTGACTCATTCCTCTCTGCCTCCTTCTTTCCACTCCTCTCCTCTTTTGACCTCACCCTCTCACCTTCCCCCCTACTCACAAGGCAGGCAATACGCTCGACCTCATCTTTACTAGATGCTGTTCCTCCACTAACCTCATTGCAACTCCCCTCCAAGTCTCCGACCACTACCTTGTATCCTTTTCCCTCTCGCTCTCATCCAACACTTCCCACACTGCCCCTACTCGGATGGTATCGCGCCGTCCCAACCTTCGCTCTCTCTCCCCGCTACTCTCTCCTCTTCCATCCTATCATCTCTTCCCTCTGCTCAAACCTTCTCCAACCTATCTCCTGATTCTGCCTCCTCAACCCTCCTCTCCTCCCTTTCTGCATCCTTTGACTCTCTATGTCCCCTATCCTCCAGGCCGGCTCGGTCCTCCCCTCCCGCTCCGTGGCTCGACGACTCATTGCGAGCTCACAGAACAGGGCTCCGGGCAGCCGAGCGGAAATGGAGGAAAACTCGCCTCCCTGCGGACCTGGCATCCTTTCACTCCCTCCTCTCTACATTTTCCTCCTCTGTCTCTGCTGCTAAAGCCACTTTCTACCACTCTAAATTCCAAGCATCTGCCTCTAACCCTAGGAAGCTCTTTGCCACCTTCTCCTCCCTCTTGAATCCTCCTCCCCCTCCCCCCTCCTCCCTCTCTGCAGATGACTTCGTCAACCATTTTGAAAAGAAGGTCGACGACATCCGATCCTCGTTTGCTAAGTCAAACGACACCGCTGGTTCTGCTCACACTGCCCTACCCTGTGCTCTGACCTCATTCTCCCCTCTCTCTCCAGATGACATCTCGCGTCTTGTGACGGCCGGCCGCCCAACAACCTGCCCGCTTGACCCTATCCCCTCCTCTCTTCTCCAGACCATCTCCGGTGACCTTCTCCCTTACCTCACCTCGCTCATCAACTCATCCCTGACCGCTGGCTACGTCCCTCCCGTCTTCAAGAGAGCGAGAGTTGCACCCCTTCTGAAAAAACCTACACTCGATCCTTCCGATGTCAACAACTACAGACCAGTATCCCTTCTTTCTTTTCTCTCCAAAACTCTTGAACGTGCCGTCCTTGGCCAGCTCTCCCGCTATCTCTCTCAGAATGACCTTCTTGATCCAAATCAGTCAGGTTTCAAGACTAGTCATTCAACTGAGACTGCTCTTCTCTGTATCACGGAGGCGCTCCGCACTGCTAAAGCTAACTCTCTCTCCTCTGCTCTCATCCTTCTAGACCTATCGGCTGCCTTCGATACTGTGAACCATCAGATCCTCCTCTCCACCCTCTCCGAGTTGGGCATCTCCGGCGCGGCCCACGCTTGGATTGCGTCCTACCTGACAGGTCGCTCCTACCAGGTGGCGTGGCGAGAATCCGTCTCCTCACCACGTGCTCTCACCACTGGTGTCCCCCAGGGCTCTGTTCTAGGCCCTCTCCTATTCTCGCTATACACCAAGTCACTTGGCTCTGTCATAACCTCACATGGTCTCTCCTATCATTGCTATGCAGACGACACACAATTAATCTTCTCCTTTCCCCCTTCTGACGACCAGGTGGCGAATCGCATCTCTGCATGTCTGGCAGACATATCAGTGTGGATGACGGATCATCACCTCAAGCTGAACCTCGGCAAGACGGAGCTGCTCTTCCTCCCGGGGAAGGACTGCCCGTTCCATGATCTCGCCATCACGGTTGACAACTCCATTGTGTCCTCGTCCCAGAGCGCTAAGAACCTTGGCGTGATCCTGGACAACACCCTGTCGTTCTCAAATAACATCAAGGCGGTGGCCCGTTCCTGTAGGTTCATGCTCTACAACATCCGCAGAGTACGACCCTGCCTCACACAGGAAGCGGCGCAGGTCCTAATCCAGGCACTTGTCATCTCCCGTCTGGATTACTGCAACTCGCTGTTGGCTGGGCTCCCTGCCTGTGCCATTAAACCCCTACAACTCATCCAGAACGCCGCAGCCTGTCTGGTGTTCAACCTTCCCAAGTTCTCTCACGTCACCCCGCTCCTCCGCTCTCTCCACTGGCTTTCAGTTGAAGCTCGCATCCGCTACAAGACCATGGTGCTTGCCTACGGAGCTGTGAGGGGAACGGCACCTCAGTACCTCCAGGCTCTGATCAGGCCCTACACCCAAACAAGGGCACTGCGTTCATCCACCTCTGGCCTGCTCGCCTACCTACCACTGAGGAAGTACAGTTCCCGCTCAGCCCAGTCAAAACTGTTCGCTGCTCTGGCCCCCCAATGGTGGAACAAACTCCCTCACGACGCCAGGACAGCGGAGTCAATCACCACCTTCCGGAGACACCTGAAACCCCACCTCTTTAAGGAATACCTAGGATAGGATAAAGTAATCCTTCTCACCCCCCCCTCCCTCCCTTAAAAGACCTAGATGCACTATTGTAAAGTGGCTGTTCCACTGGATGTCATAAGGTGAAAGCACCAATTTGTAAGTCGCTCTGGATAAGAGCGTCTGCTAAATGACTTAAATGTAAATGTACATGTATAAACCTAACACCCTAGTAATAGAGGATACAATAAGAGCAACTCAATGTAAAGTGTACAGATATGGGTCATACTTCTGGCTCTTGACATAAGCATTGTGGAGGCTGAATAGAGGAACATTCTAGCACTCTGAAATGTCCTATCGCATCTAGGGCTCTATTTTCAGCTGGCGTAGATGTGGCGCAAGTGTCACGTTTCTATGTAATCTTGTCATATAAAAAACCGACACGCTGGCATTTTCCAGCCCGAACGGCAGTTTTGGCAATTTACCTGTCGCTTGCTCTGAGAGGGGAGGGGTGGAAATATCTGAGGTGTACTTAAAAACAAGTGGAAAAGTGACAATTTCATGCAGCGCAAAAGGGAAGTTTTAAGACAGTATAAAAGTTGTTTTTACTAGGCCAGTCAATTGAGAACTAATTCTAATTTACAATGACTGCCTGCACCGGCCAAACCCGAATGATGCTGGGCCAATTGTGCACCGCCCTATGGGACTCCCAATCAAGGCCGGTTGTGATACAGCCTGGAATCAAACCAGGGTGACTGTAGTGACGCCTCTAGCACTGATGTGCAGTGCTTTAGACCGCTGCCCCACTCGGGAGCCCCAGTTGGTAATGTAGTTGGTAATTTAATTTATATTGAGAGCAGAAGCACAGGAGAGATGTGCCTTTTGTGCCTCGAATCTCATATTTAGAAACATTTTTTTTAATTATTGGTTTCTCCCCATTTTGTTTCATTTGATTAAATCCAAGCATAGCCTACCCCTTAATCAAGGCTTGTTCAGCAGCATTGCATAGGTGGGTATTTTTATCCGGGACTTAGCCCAGTATTAAAAAAAGGACATTTAAATGGTATACTGAAAGTGATTTGACATTTTTGGGAGGTTTTTGCCCTCACGCATTTTCAATACACACATCTCAAAATCAAATCAAATCAAATTTATTTATATAGCCCTTCGTACATCAGCTGATATCTCAAAGTGCTGTACAGAAACCCAGCCTAAAACCCCAAACAGCAAGCAATGCAGGTGTAGAAGCACGGTGGCTAGGAAAAACTCCCTAGAAAGGCCAAAACCTAGGAAGAAACCTAGAGAGGAACCAGGCTATGTGGGGTGGCCAGTCCTCTTCTGGCTGTGCAGGGTGGAGATTATATCAGAACATGGCCAAGATGTTCAAATGTTCATAAATGACCAGCATGGTCAAATAATAATAAGGCAGAACAGTTGAAACTGGAGCAGCAGCACAGTCAGGTGGACTGGGGACAGCAAGAAGTCATCATGTCAGGTAGTCCTGACATGACACATCTGCTTACTTCATTTCGCTTGTTCAAGTAGTCTATCTATCCTCAGAACGCCCCTCACCCAATTACCAAAAACACACTCCTCCAAACTATTCAGTCCTCATGTAATACCATATCAACGGAAGATTTTTGTGAGAATCTGTCTCACATGTAGACTATTATTTAGGCCTTCGTGTGCACGCAGTGCCATGGCACAAGAGAAACGATTTATGACATCATGCTTCTGACCCCCTTCTATTTAGAAATATTGTTGTTGTTTCAAAAAACAGATTATTTTCCATTCCATATTATTAAACCCCAAGCCCTCCATAGACTACCCTTACCCTAGGCCCTCCATAGACTACCCCTACCCTAGGCCCTCCATAGACTACCCTTACCCTAGGCCCTCCATAGACTACCCTTACCCTAGGCCCTCCATAGACTACCCCTACCCTAGGCCCTCCATAGACTACCCTTACCCTAGGCCCTCCATAGACTACCCTTACCCTAGGCCCTCCATAGACTACCCTTACCCTAGGCCCTCCATAGACTACCCTTACCCTAGGCCCTCCATAGCCTACCCTTACCCTAGGCCCTCCATAGACTACCCCTACCCTAGGCCCTCCATAGCCTACCCTTACCCTAGGCCCTCCATAGCCTACCCTTACCCTAGGCCCTCCATAGACTACCCTTACCCTAGGCCCTCCATAGACTACCCCTACCCTAGGCCCTCCATAGACTACCCTTACCCTAGGCCCTCCATAGACTACCCTTACCCTAGGCCCTCCATAGACTACCCCTACCCTAGGTCCTCCATAGACTATCCTTACCCTAGGCCCTCCATAGACTACCTTTACCCTAGGCCCTCCATAGACTACCCTTACCCTAGGCCCTCCATAGACTACCCTTACCCTAGGCCCTCCATAGACTACCCCTACCCTAGGCCCTCCATAGACTACCCTTACCCTAGGCCCTCCATAGACTACCCCTACCCTAGGCCCTCCATAGACTACCCTTACCCTAGGCCCTCCATAAACTACCCTTACCCTAGGCCCTCCATAGACTACCCCTACCCTAGGCCCTCCATAGACTACCCTTGCCCTAGGCCCTCCATTGACTACCCTTACCCTAGGCCCTCCATAGACTACCCTTACCCTAGGCCCTCCATAGACTACCCTTACCCTAGGCCCTCCATAGACTACCCCTACCCTAGGCCCTCCATAGACTACCCTTACCCTAGGCTACAATAACTATAAAGCTTTGTGTCTTTTAAAAAAAATCATGGCCTTGCAAAGCAGCCTATCCATAAAAGGTGTTTAAATGGTCTATTCGTCAGAGTGGCTTGAATTGAAATATATACTGCACATCCTAAAACATACACACATATGCCTGCATACTTAATTTCGCTTGTTCAAGTATCCATCCATCCATCTTCAAATAGCGCCTCTCATCTGGTTACCGAAGACACGCTCCTCCAAACTTATTGAAATGATTCGGTCTTATAATGCAGTAGGACTAGGCTGGTTTATTGACAACGTGCCTCACATATACAATTTACAGGGGGCCAAGTATTTTTTATTGAAGTAGAAGTGTGATACATAAAGAAATGAAGGCTTGTTGAAGCCGATTACAACAATGCTAATTTCCAACACTCCAAACATAGGCTACTTTATTCATCCCATTACTCATACTGTAGCGTATGCTATTGAATAAACTGTAGTATCAATCCACAGCGGACCAGGAGGACAATATTCCGTGCCCCCCAGTCGAAATGGAGTTGATGACAATGCAAAGCCCATCAATTACCCACAGAAACTGAGACAAACAAATGCAGTCATGAAAAGCGTAGACTTTTTGACACCTAAAATCAAATCAAAGTTGTTTGATTTTATTTTATTCATCAAAACCCAGCCCTTTCATGCCACCGCCAGCTATTGCGCTCATACTTTTGGCTGTGAAAAATACCAAATATTCTGTCTTAACCCCCAGGCCTATAGCGCTGCCGCCAGCACACAGATTGACCATTGGGTTAGGTTTGTTCAAATAGATCCCCTAGATTGACCATTGGGTTAGGTTTGTTCAAATAGATGACCTAGATTGACCATTGGGTTAGGTTTGTTAAAATAGATCCCCGAGATAGACCATTGGGTTAGGTTTGTTAATATGGGTCCCACAGACTGAACATTGGGTTAGGTTTGTTAAAATAGATCACCTAGATTCACCATTGGGTTAGGTTAGTTAAAATAGGTCCCCTAGATAGACCATCAGATTAGGTTAGTTAAAATCGATCCCCGAGATTGACCATTGGGTTTGGTTAGTTAAAATTGATCCACTACACTGACAATTGGGTAATGTTAGTTAAAATAGATCCCCTAGATTGGCCATTGGGTTCGGTTTGTTAAAATATATCCCCTAGACTGACCATTAGGTTAGTTTAGTTCAAATAGATCCCCTAGAATTATCATTGGTTTAGGTTTGTTAACAGGCCAGCATCCAGGAGTCGCCTCTTCACTGTTGACGTTGAGACTGCTTTTTTGCGGGGACTATTTAATGAAGCTGCCAGTTAAGGACTTGTGAGGCGTCTTTTTCTCAAATTAAACACTCTAATGTACCTGTGCTCTTGCTCAGTTGTGCACCGGGGCCTCCCACTCCTCTTTCTATTCTGTTTAGAGCCAGTTTGTGCTGTTCTGTGAAGGGAGTAGTACACAGCGTTGTATGAGATCTTCAGTTTCTTGGCAATTTCTTGTATGAAATAGCTTTAATTTCTCAGGACAAGAATAGACTGACGAGTTTCAGAAGAAAGTACTTTGTTTCTGGCCATTTTCAGCCTGTAATTGAACCCACAAATGCTGATGCTCCAGATTCTCAACTAGTCTAAAGAAGCCCAGTTTTATTTCTTCTTTAGAAGAACAACAGTTTTCAGCTGTCCTAACATAATTGCAAAAATGTTTTCTACTGATCAATTATTAGCCTTTTAAAATTATAAACTTGGATTAGCTAACACAACATGCCATTGGAACACGAGTGATGGTTGCTGATAATGGGCCTCTGTACGCCTATGTAGATATTCCATTAAAAATCAGCCGTTTCCAGCTACAATAATCATTTACAACATTAACGATATCGACACTGTACATTTGATCAATTTGATGTCATTATAATGGACAAAAAAAATCTAAATGACCCCAAACTTTTGAACCGTAGTGTAAATCTCCTAGTCCCACTTATTCTTGTCGATGCTAACAAGTAGCAGTAAAATCTCCTCTCCAGGGGGCCCAATGTGTATTGCTATGAACCAGCTCACTAGGCATTTTAGTAGACGTGTTCTCATGCTCTCACAGGGGGAGGCGAGGGCCTAGGTGCAGCAGGTCTGTCGGCCCCGTGCAGCTACTGACTGTAAGTATGGAGGAGTGTTTGAGTCTATAAACGCCCCCGGAGCGCTGATGGGCTTCGCCTCCTCTCCTCTCCTATACCCTCATCTCCTTTCCTGCTCTGATTAAAGAGCCTTCAGTCTTATAAATGGTTTCTGATTTATCTACGTCATCATGCTGCAGGAATCCTATTCCTCTTCTTGCTGGGATTTCCTCGACACAGAGTTCATTTAAGGAAAGGAGAATCTAGCGCCCCTGTCCTGAGAGAAGTTCTCTCAATATCGCCCTCCTCGCTAGCTAGTTACCTATGATACATTTATGGTAATAATGACAAAGATTCTAGCGTAACTTTCCTGTGGGGTTGGTTCTCTCTCTTGATTGTATCCTCGACGAGAGCTTCCCATGACGCATTTATGGTAATCATTGCAGACCCCAGCACCCCTGTCCTGTGGGGGTTCACTAGCCCTTCTCACTAGGACTAGAAGCTACCGATGATGCATTCACAATCATGACAGGGCCCGTTCTACCTTACCTCTTACGCATCAGGGGCACTATGTGTATGAAGGCAAGATTACGACTTTATCACCATCTGCTGTGGGGTGAAGACGTATTCTGCCTCTCTCATTGGCCTCTTTCAAACATGTCAAAGGGTGGACTTGGCCAGCTGCTTTGGGGCCAAATGATCATTTTTTTGCTGTTGCTATGACTACGGTCAGTCTGCCCACTGTGCACCTGTGAGTTTCCTTAATTTTCTGAATTTCCTTCATCCCAAAAGACCAAAGTTCTCCGTCCTCCCTCTCCTCCCTCGTGTGAGATCTGAAACATGCTGGCAGAGGTCCCCAGGGCCTCGCCGTGCTGCACAAACACAGGATTGCTTTAATTTTAAAAAAAGAAAAAAATGCCTATATTTCTTTTTGTATGATGGCCAATCTCATCAATCATTCCCTCAGTGATTTCAGAGGCATATGAAGTCAATTTAGTATCAGAGCTACAAAGGCATGCAGTCAGAGCAGCTAGCCTAGCATCTTCAGACTCTCTCTCTCTCTCTCTCTGTTTCTCTCTCTGTTTCTCTCTCTGTTTCTCTCTCTGTTTCTCTCTCTCTCTCTCTCTCTCTCTCTGTTGTCACTCTCCCTCTCTCTTTCTCTCTCTCTCTCTCTCTGTTGTCACTCTCTCTCTCTTTCTCTCTCTCTCTCTCTCTCTGTTTGTCTCTCTCTCTGTCTCTCTCTCTGTCTCTCTCTCTCTCTCTCTCTCTCTCTCTCGCTCTCTCTCTCGCTCTCTCCCTTGGTCTCTCTGGCAGAAAGAGCCTAAGCTGCCCGATACAATATATATTGTCAAATAATGACCAATTTATACAATTTGATTGATTTGTAGGGGTTTTTCCAGAAGGAAATTAAGTCTGCGCTGAAAGAGCGAGAGTGCGGTGGATGGCTATTGTTGAAGTGAAAGAGAACAGATGGTACCCACTGGGCACACCACGTTATTTCACTGTGGAAATATGGGTAATATTTAGTAGAGACGTTGATTAATGAGATTTCAACGATTTTTCAGCAACTGAAAAAGTCAGCCTGAAGTTTGTTGAATTCCCAATGTGTCTAAGATTAAACCTATGTCTAACAAAGCAAGATCCATACAGAAATGGGTTGTCAAGATCGGTGTGGAAGAACTTGACTGGCCTGCACAGAGCCCTGACCTCAACACCATCGAACACCTTTGGGATGAATTTGAACACCGACTGTGAGCCAGGTCTAATCGCCCAACATCAGTGCCCGACCTCACTAATGCTCTTGTGGCTGAATGGAAGCAAGTCCCCGTAGAAACGTTCCAACATCTAGTGGAAAGCCTTCTCAGAAGAGTGGAGGCTGTTATAGCAACAAAGAGGGTACCAACTCCAAATTATTTCCCATTTTAGAATGAGTTGTTCGACGAGCAGTTGTCAACAATCTTTTGGTCATTCATGTTTTATTTTTCATGAATATTTTGAAAATGTTTTACATTTTCCTCCACTTTGACATTACAGAGTATTTTATGTAGATCGTACATTTTTTATTTTTAAAGAGAATTAAATACATTTTAATCCTAATTTGTGTAACACAACAAAATGTGGAAAAAGTCAAGGGGATTGAATCATTTCTGAAGGCACTGTAATTAAGCTTGTTATTAGCCTTGTGACTCCATTCGTATACACATTGTCCAAGAATCCACCCACATGGCCAGCACCCATATTCAGAAAGTGACGTAATTACATCTTACATACTTACCAAACACTCACAGACACAAACTCTGATGGACAAGAATGCTACACTTTGACAGAGATAAATACGCCCCAGTCATGTCTGTGGTTGGTATATGGAGCGAAGCCAGCTTGTTCTGATGTCTCCCAGTGTGTCCTTTCCCCAACCTCGGTGTTCATATTGATTTTCCTGCTGAAATGTTCATTAAAAGGCCTCATGCGAGTTTTCCTGTCTCGCACTGCTACCCATTGGTCATGGTTCTGATTGGAAATGGAGTGCAGGTCGACCATTGGAATTGGGCAGCACCAGAGGATGCCGGCAGAGGCTGGGGGGTGGGGGTGGGGTGGGGGGTTTCAGACAGCGTTGTTCATCTGGTGAGGGGTTTAGCCTGAGCTCGATGAGGAGAAGAAGAGGCAGGTTCATTCACAGAGTCGGCGGTACGGAGGTTCCCATTTGAAAGTAAACCTTATGTAGCCTGCAGGCCGGCAGTCTGATGAACAGTGATGTCTTCCATGCAGGTTTCTGTAGAGATGAACTGACGCAACAGCTGCTGGAGATCAAAGTCTGGGTCTTTGCAACAGGGCCCTGTTGTCCTGACGCTATGTTGAATGCACTATGACAGGGAGAGAGGGAGAGAGGGAGAGAGGGAGAGAGGGAGAGAGGGAGAGAGAAAGCTTTTAAAAGAACTGGGACTATCCTCATGTTCTATCTTTCCCCCTTTTTCCATTCTTTCTCTCATCTCTTTATCTCTCTCTCATCTCTTTCTCTCATCTCTTTCTCTCATCTCTTTCCTCTCTCTCATCTCTTTCTCTCATCTCTTTATCTCTCTCTCATCTCTTTCGCTCATCTCTTTCCTCTCTCTCATCTCTTTCTCTCATCTCTCATCTCTTTCTCTCATCTCTTTCCTGTCTCTCTCTCTCATATATTTCTCTCATCTATTTCCTCTCTCTCATCTCTTTCTCTCATCTATTTCCTCTCTCATCTCTTTCTCTCATCTCTTTCCTCTCTCTCTCTCTCTCTCATTTCTTTCTCTCATCTCTTTCTCTCATCTATTTCCTCTCTCTCTCTCATCTCTTTCTCTCATCTATTTCCTCTCTCTCATCTCTTTCTCTCATCTATTTCCTCTCTCTCTCATCTCTTTCTCTCATCTATTTCCTCTCTCTCTCATCTCTTTCTCTCATCTATTTCCTCTCTCTCTCATCTCTTTCTCTCATCTCACTCTCTCACTCTCTCACTCTCTCACTCTCTCACTCTCTCACTCTCTCTCTCCCTCCCTCTCTTGCTATTTCCCTCTGCTGCTTCTATATATCCATATCATAAACATTCCCCAGTTTTATATTTAAATTAGTTAGTAATGGTCCAGGAAGCACCAGGAGGTCTTTCTCCTCTCTGAAGCTTCTCTCTCTCTCTCTCAACATAGAGGAGAGGATTCTGCCTCAGATAGGCTTATATTATACAGTGCCTTCAGAAAGTCTTCACACTCCTTAGAGTGTATATGATCTAGTAGGAGGTGAAGGTGCGGGCGGATTTATTCTGCTGTGCACTGACTGTTTATGCATTCTATTCATATACTGAAGTAAACGGCAAACAGTCACGGTAAGAAACTAGCAAATCTCTGAAAAGGAAGGAGAGATACTGTATCTCTTGCCTGTTCAAAGCCTTGACAACAAATCAATAAACCATGAGACAACAATGATACATTACACTTCAAAGTATCAAGACAAGTGGCCAATTTACTCCTCTCTCTGTTTTCTTTCTCCCCCCCCCTCCTCCTCTCTCCCTGTGTGTCGCTTGTCTCCTGCTTGGCATGGGCTGCCGTTAGAGACCTGACGTGCGGATGGGGATAAGTAAGCAGTGTGACAGGGCGAGCTCAGCCTCGCCTTGTGGCTCCACACTGTGCTGCGCTCACACTCCACTTGCTTAATGGACTGGGACCTCAGACAGAGTTGACAGGCAAAGGTTGGACAGCTCATTGTTTGCAAAAGATCAAGCTTTTAGCATGCGTGCAGGAAAGGCATCGCTGTTAAAGTAATGATCAAATTGAATCCATTAAGAGAGAGGGGAAAAGCTTTGGCTCCGTATGTCAGGAGAGTGAGGTGAAGTGATAAAATGAGAATCATTTGTTTAAACACATCGAAGTTTGTTTTGTTTGTGTGTGTGTCTGTGTGTGTGTGCGTGTGTGCGTGCGCGCGTGTGTGTGTGCGTGTGTGTGTGTGTGTGTGTGTGTGTGTGTGTGTGTGTGTGTTTTGTAAATTAACCAGGGATGAAAGTTGAACAGTCACACCCGCTGACAAATCTGAGTGTTAAAGTTTTTAGCAATCAGTGCCAACGTGTCCTGAATTATAAAATATTTTTTCAAGTGTGCGTCCCAAATTACAGCTCTGGTCAAAATTTGTGCACTAAATAAGGAATGCCATTTTGGGAAGCAGAAAATGGCAACTGTCTAAAAGCGTCAGCCATTTTGCATCATGTGATTATTTCCCTGCGTATTCTTATGTATCCTTATGTAAATGGCTATGCAGGGAGCATGGCCTGGTGTAAGGGTGACTACGACTGAGCGCCTCAAGCAATTGACTGAATAATGTCAATGAAATACTAGTGATGTTTTTAGAATGATAAGAGTTACAGCTTATGTACCGTAGTGGGAGTCAGTGGGAGTCAGTGGGAGACAGTAGGAATCAGTGGGACTCAGTCGAAGTCAGTGGGAATCAGTGGGAGTCGTTGGGAGTCAGTAGGAATCAGTGAAAGTCAGTGGGAGTCAGTGGGAGTCGTTGGGAGACAGTAGGAATCAGTGGGACTCAGTCTAAGTCAGTGGGAATCAGTGGGAGTCAGTGGGAGTCAGTAGGAATCAGTGAAAGTTAGTGGGAGTCAGTGGGAGTCAGTGGGAGTCAGTGGGAGTCAGTAGGAATCAGTGGGACTCAGTCGAAGTCAGTGGGAGTCAGTGGGAATCAGTGGGAATCAGTGGGAGTCAGTGGGAATCAGTGGGAGTCAGTAGGAATCAGTGGAAGTTAGTGGGAGTAATTAGGAGTCAGTGGGAGTCAGTCAAATTCAGTGGGAGTCAGTGGGAGTCAGTAGGAATCAGTGGGACTCAGTCGAAGTCAGTGGGAATCAGTGGGAGTTATTAGGAGTCAGTGGGAATCAGTGAAAGTCAGTGGGAATCCGTGGGAGTCAGTTGGAGTCAGTGGGAATCAGTGAAAGTCAGTGGGAGTCAGTGGGAGTCAGTCAAATTCGGTGGGAATCAGTGGGAGTCAGTAGGAATCAGTGGAAGTTAGTGGGAGTAATTAGGAGTCAGTGAAAGTCAGTGGGAATCAGTGGGAGTTATTAGGAGTCAGTGGGAATCAGTGAAAGTAAGTGGGAATCCGTGGGAGTCAGTTGGAGTCAGTGGGAATCAGTGAAAGTAAGTGGGAATCAGTAGGAATCAGTGGGAGTCAGTAAAATTCAGTGGGAATCAGTGGGAGTCAGTGGGAGTCAGTGGGAGTCAGTGGGAGTTAGTGGGAGTCATTGGGAGTTAGTGGGAATCAGTGGAAGTCATTTTACAACAGTGTTATTCCCCATTAATATTAATAGGAATAAAAATAGACTATACTATATATGTAGGAGTTTTTCCTGGCCCTGTGACCTGTCCATAGTTAAACGGTAAACCCATAAGTAGGATCCACACTCGTGCCAGGTCAGGTCACAGGGTCGCGAAAAAGGTCTCTGCCCCAAAACCTTGGGAGGTTCTGAAACCTCTGAAATCACTGAAACCTCTGAAACCTCTGAAACCTCTGAAACCACTGAAACCTCTGAAACCTCTGAAACCACTGAAACCTCTGAAACCTCTGAAACCACTGAAACCTCTGAAACCTCTGAAACCTCTGAAACCACTGAAACCTCTGAAACCTCTGAAACCACTGAAACCTCTGAAACCTCTGAAACCACTGAAACCACTGAAACCACTGAAACCTCTGAAACCACTGAAACCTCTGAAACCTCTGAAACCTCTGAAACCACTGAAACCACTGAAACCTCTGAAACCACTCGTCGACCAATTAGACAATGTAATGATGTGATTACGGTACAGCTGCACAGCGGGACTGACGTCAGTACCACGGGATGACACTTGACCACTTTTTGTCACGGCACATTGCCTGCTGGATGGATGTTAAATCTGCTTTCTAATTGAACTCCCATTACATTGTTTGACAGAGATGATTGACATCAGTGACATCATTCTGGAGCCATAACAAAGCTTCTCGTGTTGGAAAAAAAAACACCTGTATGTTGTACCTGTTCTGTACAAATGTATATGAACATGAAATGCTCTGTATTCATTATTGATACATAGTTATTAATAAATTAAAAGCATGCCAAAACTGTGATATTTAAAGCTACCCTTCCCTCATAAAATATCAGTCACATTGCCTATTCTATTTTTGGCAGTAAAGCAGTGCAATGTTTATTTTTTAAATGTTATGCTACAAAACACCATGTTAACCAGTTTAGCATGAAACATGGCATAAAACCAAAGATGATATCATCAAATTGATTGAATGTGATGAAGAGAGTTGGGACAGAGAGTTAGGAGTTGTTAGGAATTATTTGTTTTAATCAGGTCAAGAGAAAGTAGGTACGAGACTATCCAACAGATGTTTTGTTCTGCCCTAGGCCAGTGCTGTAAAATACTTAAGTAACAAATACTTAAAAGTACTACGTTTTTAGGGTATCTGTACTTTACTATACATTTTTTTGACTACTTTTACTTTTACTTCACTTACATTCCTAAAGAAAATAATGTACTTTTTACTCCATACATTTTCCCTGAAACCTATAAGTACTCGTTACATGAATGCTTAGCAGGACAGGAAAATGGTCCAAGTCAAACACTTATCAAGAGAACACGTGGTCAACCCTACTGCCTCTGATCTGGCAGACTAAACTAAACACGAATGCATAATTATGACTGCATTTTGGAGTGTGCCCCTGGCTATCTGTACATTTTAAAAACAAGAAAATTGTGCCGTCTGGTTTTTCTTAATATAAGGAATTTGAAATTATTTATACTTTTACTTTTACTTTTGAGACTTAAGTATATTTTAGCAAATATATTTACTTTTGATAATTCAGCATATTTTTGAACTAAATACATTTAGACTTTTACTCGGGTAGTAATTTACTGGCTGACTTTTAACTTTTTATTTGTAGGGACCAACACTGGAGACGAGAAGCAAGTACGGAGAGGGAGCATTTAATGGAAAAGGGACATTAAACAAAACGCGGACAGCATCTGGACAGGGGGAACAAAACGACATTACGACAATAATGCTGACATGGGGAATAAAACTGAGGAACTGACAGATATAGAGGGAGCAATCAACAACGTGAAAGAGCTCAGGTGAGTCCAATGACCACGGAATGCGCGTAATGATGGTAACAGGTGTGCAGAAGGGCAGCCTATTAAGGTATTTATACTTTTATCACAAATTGGTTACTTTTCCACCACTGTGCCCCAAATGGCACCCTATTGAAATCTGTATCATGGTGAAGGAGAAGATGGCTGACGTTTTACGTGCTCCTAATCAAATGTGTTATTTTGTTCCTTTTATTTGCATTGTTTGTAACTTATTTTTAAAACTTATTTTATAATGTTGCTGCTACCGTCTCTTATAACCGTAAATAACTTCTGGACATCACACTGGCAGAAGCTTTTTATTTCTTTAATGAGTCGGACGAGCCCGACGTGAAGGACATACTACTTTCCCGGGAACAGGCCCAAATACACGTCATTTGCGTGAAGAGAAAAAGAGGGCAGAGGTCGGGCTGCCTTCTGAGAATTCAGAGGTCATCAAATAAACCCTCACGTGCAATCATTGGAAAATAAATTTGATGACCTACGAGGAAGATTAAAAACTGTAATATCTTATGCGTCACGGAGTCGTGGCTGAACGACGACTTTACGTACATTCGGTCATTGTGGGAGGACCGAGTACACCCCCATTCTCATCAATGAGTCTGTAGTGGAGTAGGTTGAGAGCTTCAAGTTCCTTGGGGTCCACATCACCAACAAACTAACATGGTCCAAACACACCAAGACAGTCATGAAGAGGGCACGACAAAACCCATTCCCCCTCAGGAGACTGAAAAGATTTTGCATGGGTCCTCAGATCCTCAAAATGTTATACAGCTGCACCATCGAGAGCATCCTGACTGGTTGCATCATTGCCTGGTTCGGCAACTGCTCAACCCCCGACCGCAACGTACTACAGAGGGTAGCGCGTACGGTCCAGTACATCACTGGGGCCAAGCTTCCTGGTATCCAGGACCACTAGACCAGGCAGTCTCAGAGGAAGGCCCTAGACTCCAACCACCATAGTCAAAGACTGTTCTCTTTGCTACCGCATGGCAAGCGGTACCAGAGCAACAAGTCTAGGTCCAAGAGGCTTCTAAACAGCTTCTAACCCCAAGCCATAAGACCCCTGAACATCTAATCAAATGACTACCCAGACTCTTTCCATTGCCCCAACCTTTACGCCACTGCTACTC